>NC_056552.1:1569610-1682110 GCF_910596095.1 Thunnus maccoyii | reverse complement strand
TCCTCCCGCTGGACTGCAGTGACATCTATAACCATGACAACACCCAACCCAGCGGAGTGTACATCATCTATCCCATCGGAGCCACGTCTGCTGTCCAGGTACACTTCATCCTCTCTGGGACTCAGTTAGAAGATGTTGGTTCAAAGATGAGTCACCATGTGAAGACAGTTCAGGTTGATTCTACTAAACCAGCAGATATAAGTGGAGGTAGTTGTGTTACTGGTTGGATACACAGACTGTATATAAAGATGGACGTGGCAAGGTGTGACGTCACCCATTAGTTTGCACTGAAACCAGTTTGAAGCCCAGAGTTGCAGCTTGTGTACATATGGGCTAACGTTAGCTACTTTAGCTAAACTGTGCTAAGGTTTCATGATAAAGTAACAGTATTTGTGGTCAACTGACCCACTCAACCTCTCTTTGACCTTATGAACCAACACATTTTTCATAAGACTTTCTTTTTGCTAATTTGTGTTTATTGGGCAGCATTTTTGATATACACTCCAGATAGTACATATATTTTTCTTCTAAACATAGGATAAGAAAGATCAGTGCTCCTCACCATGGGTGTCTGGTTATGTTTTAAAATGGGGGAGAAAACTTTGAAGGATACATAATTGAGAGGGGTCCCCCTACCCCTCCCCCCTATAAAGAAAAAATATTTGTAATTTAAAACCACCTAACCTCTTGAATGCATCACAAACAGTATATAATTGAGTGCATCAGGAAAGGAAATGATTGTTGGAATAATGTTTTTATCATTATTTTATCAATTTAAGATACTTCAGATTCAAGACGTGGCAGCTGCTGATTGATTGAATGTAGTTTTAACTAAAGGATCATATTTACTAATGAGAGTGTTTGTGTGTAGGTGTACTGTGACATGGACTCAGACGGAGGACGTTGGACGGTGAGTTTTTGAACTGAAGTCATCAAGTCACAGCTGAGTGTTTTTCAGTATGAACACTTCCTGTTGGACCTTCACAATAAATCATGAGCTGTCAGAGATCTTGTATGTTTATCAACACCCCAGGTGTTCCAGAGGAGGATGGACGGCTCGCTGAACTTCTACAGGCCCTGGGATCAGTACAAGAAGGGCTTTGGTAGCGCTGCTGGAGAGTACTGGCTCGGTGAGAAATGAAACCAAACTAACAGTCATGTGACTTCATGAAACTGTTCATAAAAACAAACTTTAAACTCTGATGTGACTTCATGTTTGTGTGTTTTCAGGTCTTGAGAGTCTCTACCATATTACTCAGAGGAAAAAATACGAGCTGCTGGTCGACATGGAGGACTTCAGTGGAAACAAAGCGTCTGCTCGTTACTCCTCGTTCTCCATTGATCCAGAGTCCTATGGATACACACTGCATGGGTCTGGATTCACTGATGGAGGAGCAGGTCAGTTACTGTTAGCAGGTAGTAGTTTTGATTTTCTGATGTTTAGTTTCCACATGGAGACACTGAAGATTTCTGTCCTTATATTGGATTATTTGTGTGATTCCTTCAGCTAAAGACAGATTCACAAAGATTTTCAAGTCAGTAACAACAAATCTGTGGTCTGTTCATGTTTTATTAATTACATGGAAGCTTTGGTTTATAAACACATTTAAAGGAAAACAATGTAAATGAGGCCCAGCAGGTTTCAAGTATTTATGTCCGTTGGACCTTTTGCAGTTCTTGTCTACATGACATATTGTATGTTGTTATGTTACAGTAGCAGCAGCAGATGCAGTACTAGTAGTACTACAAGTATTTGTACAAGTGGTAGCCATAGCAGTAGTACTGTATTAGTAGTGACATTTGTAGTGTTAATAGTTATATAACATTATATAATATGGTGTCATTAGCAGTAGTGTTGTGATCAGACACTTGTTGTTTTCTTGTGTTTCTGTAGGAGACTCCCTGAGTTATCACAACGGACAGAAGTTCACCACCTTCGACAAAGACCAGGACTCCTGGACAGACGGGAACTGTGCCAGAAAATTCCTGGGGGCATTCTGGTACAACAACTGTCACAAAACAAACCCCAATGGGGTTTATCGCTGGGGGGCTGATAACACTCAGCGTGAGGTAGGAGTGGAGTGGTCCCACTGGAAGGGCTTTAACTACTCCCTGAAGGCCATCAGCATGAAGATTCGTCCTGTGCAGTAATTCTCCAGAACGAACAGCAGAATATCTGTTGATCTCTTTCTTTCTTTCTCTCTGATCTAGTCTGTAACTTCACATATACTTCAAATAAATATTTCTAGCATCAATAAAAGTCAGGTGTAGAGTGTGTTTGTGAGCAGCTGCTGGGTGTAAAGTCTTGTGTCAAACAGCTGTTGGTGTAGAGAAATGATTGGACAGGTGGGGAACTTAGTGGAGGATCCAGAGGAACAAATACAGAGCAGCTTCCATCAGAAACATCACATGACATCACTGAAGTGATGAAGAACCAAATGACAGATGGAGTTGACTTGTATTGGAGCTAAAAGCAGCTTGAACTCTGCTGAAATGAACACGTTCCACCACTAGATGTCTCTGTTGTCTGTATTAGTTCCATCTAGTTGTATCCACAGACTGACTGTATATCTGAGCTTTCAGCAGGACACAAACTACACATGAACCCTCACACTGTCACACAGTGGTGGAAAATAACTGACTACATTTACTCAAGTACTGTACTTAAGTATGATTTTGAAGTACTTGTACTTTATTAAGTATTTCCATGTGATGCTACTTTATACTTCCACTCCACTACATTTCAGAGGGAAATATTGTACTTTCTACTCCACTCCATTTATTTGACAGCTTTAGTTACTTTTCAGATGAAAATTTGACACAATGGATAATATAACAAGCTTTTAAAATACAACACATTGTTAAAGATGAAACCAGTGGTTTCCAACCTTTTTGGCTTGCAAATCAATGATTAGAGAAAAAGTCCAAAAACTGAAAACAGATTTGTGTATCAGAACTTTGTTTTTTCTTCTTTCCTCTCCCATTAATCATCTCACGACCCCTCAGATTTATCTGCTGACCCTTTGGAGGGGCCCGACCCCTAGGTTGGGAACCACTGGACTAAACTAGCTAACTGTATATAAAGTAGTGTAAACTAGCTCCACCTCCAGCAGCTACAACAGTAACATGCTGCTCTAACACTGATGCTTCACTATTAATAATCTAATGATGTCATATATAATAATATATCAGTCAGAGGGACCAAACCACTACTTTTACTGCAATACTTTAACTACATCAAGCTCATTATAGAAAACCACTCAAGACAAGTGGTTGTTTTCAGCCAGATTTATTGTTATTTTTTATTATTTACCCAAACTAAAGTTTGTTATAATCTGTTCCACTCTTTTTAAACTTACATGTCACTGTTTGTTATTAGTTCTTAATAACTTGTATATCATTTGAAAATCATATACACATCATTTTGTACAAGAAACAAAATATTTGTGACAGTTTTCAGCTAAAACCTGAACTTGTGTGAAACGCTGGTCAAAATTACAGACTGCTACTAGGTTAAGGTAATCTAATATTGCATTGGTGCCATATTGACCCAAACAGGGTAAAATTCTGACCCATCTGTCTGCTAATTAGCCATACCATTTAAAGATGATTATATATGACATATCGTTCACAATATTTATTTGAATAGAAGAACTTAGATGTTGCAACTGACCACAAACCTGGGGACAGCTGCATGTTAAAAATACATCAAATTTAACTAATTAACTTCAGCTTTTGGTCTCAATAAGCACAGTATTCTGAAAATATATATTGTTTTACAACAATATTATAGTATTATTTATTTATTTAGTAATATTTGGGAACCCCTCTGTTAGTAACCGTCTTGCTCACTCTTGGCATACTGAAAAACAAACAGAATACTATTTCTACTTTTATTTTATTTATTCACTGAATTACAAACAATTTGAGCAAATGAGCAGGACCTGTTCTAAACTCAGATTTAAACATCGCTCTGCACAATCTGCTTTTTCATTTACAGCCATTAAACATTGTAATAAACTTCCAGCTGAGCTGAAAACCTGCACAGACTTTCATTCTTTTTCCCACCGTGCAAAAAAACAAAAATGGATACTGAGCAACCAGTCATGTCAACATTCATTTTACAGTGATTCAGGTTTTAAATTGTAATGAATTGTAATTCTATAGTTGTACTGGATGAACGTGCTGGTATTTATATGTCGATGTGTGATTTTAGATTTGTCTGTAGAACTGTTAGTGTGATAGAGACTACTGTATGTAACGGATGCATGTAAATGAATGCTTATATTATCTGTTGATTGTTCAGTGAACCTGTCCAGGAACTGCAGATGGAAATTAGCTAATAGCTAAATCTGGCATAAATCATCTCTTCTCATTTTGAGATTAATGTTTTTTGTGCATGGTCCTTGTTTAATAAAGACTAATAATAATAATAATGGCTTACTATTTGCTATTGGACCATTACAGTAAGATTACATTAATATGAAATAATGAAATGATTGCGTTATTAACTCCAATGATTATGTTCATCACAATGATTTGTTTATATTTAAATATACTGTTGTGTGGTCTGTTTTAATATGGCTGCTTAGTTTGGGGACGGTTGCGACCATGTCAGCCATGACAAAACATCATGTGCTAGCTAGACACGCTGACCCAGACACATGATAACCGTGTCACTCAGAAGTCAACAAAACAATGATTCAAACTAAGCTTTGATTATTTCATACAAAAGGTGAGCTCATGAAACAGATTTTGAAAGTATCTTCTGTCTTCCTGGTGGGGAGAGGGTCTAACTGAGCACGTGCAGCATGAGTGTCATCACTCTAGCATGACTCTGATTGGAGGAATAAGACTTATTGCAACCATCCCCAGTCTCCCCTACTTTATTCAATGTATTTAATATATTCAAAGACAGATTTTCTGCAAAATGAGCACTTTTACATTTGAGTAAATTTACCTGGTAATAAATTTGTACTTTTACTTAAGTAGGATTTTAAATGCAGGACTTTTACTCCTAAGTAAGTATTTTTACATGGCAATATTTCTACTTTTACTTGGAAAAGGATCTAAGTACTTCTTCCACCACTGCTTATTTTCAACTAATGAAGAGAGAAAGCTGCTGATGTGTTTCTGTATGAAGCCTTATATAAACAAAACTATGGAAATAATAAATAATAATAAATTAAATTAAAGCTGCAAGCAGCGATGAACGGGCCCTCGTGCCTCCGTGCACGTCGGGCCGCGGCGCAGTCGAAGGGCTTCTGTCACGGGCATGTAGATGTCTTCAGACCCGGCTGTTTTCAGACAGTGCAAGAAGGAGATAAACATCACTTCCTTTGGCCACTATTTTGCCTGCTGCTGGGGCTGCTTCACTGAAATTTTGTAGAGGGTGTTATTCATCCAGTTTGCATCACTGATGGAATATTGTCATGTAGACGTGTTCAGGCCGGGACTCTTATCAAACATGTAAAGTTTGGTGCAGACTGGAGCATGTACAATAAAGTTATAGCAACTTCCTCTGTCATAGTGAAACATCAAACCTCAACAGTGTGAGGATGAGAATTTTCTGCAGGGTGAGACATGTCTGTCTTGCTCACACCTGTGTCATCAAAATTAAGCAAGTTTTTGGCCCTTTCACTTGAATTTCAATTAGTAAATTGAAAACTCTTGATGAGTTTGGTTGTAAAAGAAATTAATTTCCTCATTTTCATTAAGTCTTCATCAAGTTTTTATAAAAGTAAAGACTTTTAACCCACATGACCTGGTCAAAGTTTGATTGACATGTGTACTGTCAGGTGTGTAGAGACAATAAGTAACTGCAGCTGGACACAGACAAATTTTCTTTGAATGGAGAGTGTGAGCAAACTCACACTTTTTTGAACATTTACTGCTTCCACATAGTTTTGGATACAAACTTCATTTGAACTTTAAATGAGTCACAAGACGTTGACCTACAAATCTTGAATTTACATGTGTTTTCTATCTTTTACTGTTTTGGAGATATTAGAGTGTGAGTTTTAAAGTCTTTTCTTGCTCCTCCTGTGATTTGATAATGAGTGTGTATTGTGTCATGTGTTACAGCACTGAGGGAGTGACATCACCAGGAGCAGTTGGAGAGCAGGATTTCAGAGTACTCTTCATGTGAAATATCTTCCTAAATCCCATGACTCTGGCCAAATCTTACATTAAAAATCACATTTTTTTGTTTTTCGTCACAAGTCCATTGATAGATTGATTGATTCAGGTTTGAAAGTGGTCAGACTTATAGTTTAGATGTCAGACGCCTCAGTTTGACACAAAGTTCATGCCCATAGATTGCCTCCCCATTGGTTTACATTGTAAGGTGTGATGTGACGCTGCAACTCTCAGAGCTTATAAAATCTGAACCGTTCAAGTTATTACAAAGTTTTTGACAACTTTTGTTCAGCACAGTGTCATAAGTCATGGATCAAAGTTTGAAGTTGATACCATTAACATCCTTGGAGGAGATAGGGTTTGTTCGGGGTCCAAAGTTGGCACAAAGTCGTACTTTGATGAAGGAAAAACTGCAGCTCAGAGCTACAAATTTTAGTTTTGATTTTATTTTTCTGCAGCACTTTATCACCAAACTGTCACTCTCACTCCATTTTTTCCCTTCCCCTCATAGGTCATCCCCACTATTGATTATACATATAAGACCTACAATCATTGTAAAATAAATGATAATAACCCCAAACCTCATACAAAGTTTGTATATAATGTACTGTAAGTATATAGACCTTTCTGCTATATCCTATAAAACTGAGCTACATTCAACTGTCACACCCATCCCCCGCCTTTCTTTCCTCCTTCTCCCTGTCAGATTGAGAGCAGGATTTCAGAGCAGTCTTCTAGTGGAAATATCTTCATAAATCCCATGACCTCGGCCAAATCTTACATTGAAAATCACATTATAATAGGAATTTTCGTCATGAATCCATTGAGGTTTGAAAGTGGTCGGACTTATAGTTTAGACGTCAGACACCTCAGTTTGACACAAAGTCCATGCCTAGAGATTGCCTCCCCATTGGTTTACATTGTAACGTGCGATGTGGCACTCCAACTTTCAGGGCTTATAAAATCTAAACCGTTTGAGTTATTACAAAGTTTTTAATAACTTTTGTTCAGCACAGTGTGATAAGTCATGTAGTAAGGTTTGAAGCCGATACCATTAACGCCCTAGAAGGAGATAGCGTTTCTTGGGGGTCCAAAATTGGCACAAAGTCATACTTTCCTGGGTGAATTGTGGACTTCCTGTTGGATTTAGGTCAGGGGTGTCAGTGTATGGTTTGTAGGTCTTGTTGAGACAAATAATTGAGTTTTTGTGTGTAGGTGTACTGTGACATGGACTCAGAAATAAAGTTTTACCTGTGAGGAAGCTTTGCCAGAGTGTCATGGAAGGTGATAAAGGACAGACCCAGAGGCTACCAAATGAAAACACGCAAAATCAAACTTACCTTCACACAGCTACGCTGACATCCTCTTTGGTTTCTGCTCTCTTCTAAACTAACATCTCTCCCTTTAAATAGGCCCTGAAATCTGTCTAGACAGAACCATATTTCTATCAGGGGTGTCCTTTCCCTTAGACCAATAACTGGTGAATGACAGTGTCACTTGTATCAGTTAACATTGTTTACACACACATCAACAACAGCATTGTTCCTTATCGTAAACCAAAATAAGTACAAATAACATAAATACAAAACCAAACATTTAACCAAATAAAATAAATTCCCTCACACTTGGTCTAACCCATGACATCACTGGTGATGTCAGCAAGATCTTAAAATCAGGAAGTGGTTCAGTGCCTCCATTTTGTCTCCTGGCCGCATGGTGGGTGAGTATGGTAGGTTAGAAGCTAAGCTAATCTATAACTCAAGAAACAATAAATAATTAACTTCAATACTTTTCTGTCTTGATTGAACCATAAATGACAGCAATGTGACTGGCTAAACAAACAAATGACAAGTATGGCAGGAAATGCAAAGTTTAATGGAGACAACATGGAGGTCTCACCCACTTTTTAACAGCCTCTAAAAACTATTCAGATAAAACAATCCTAGAACTACTTTCCCCCTCTGATCTTAAGATTTGATATATTTGATACTGAAATAGTCAAAACTCAGTTTTTTTAACCAGGAAAAATTAAGCTAAATAATTTGGTTTTGGATATAAATAGCTTGACTCAACCAGTGAATACTGAACTGTGTTAGTATTGAATTGAATTGATAGTACTATGTTTGTATGCTAAGTCCTTCATATATTCTAAGTTGTCATTTATATATTTATTGTCATTTATCTTTCCTCTTAGACTCAAGTGAAACATGAGTGCTGAGGTTCCTTGAGCTTCAAAGAAATCTCGGTATGATGTCTGCTGAAATACTGTTGATATTGCTTGAATTATTCCAATGATTATTTCTTGACTCATCAATTAATTGTGTTGTCTATAAACTGTCAAAGTAAGAAAATACACCAATTTTAGTGTCATTTGCAGAAGCCCAAGGGAACTTCTTCAAATGTCTTGTTTCATCCGACCAACAGTCCCAAACCCCGAGATATTCAATTCACAGTGATGTAACATAAAGAAAAGCTTAAGATATTATTAAGATATTATTAAAAATTAAGATATTATTGCTGATTAGTTTTCTATTGATCAACTTTATCAATTTAACATTGTAGCTCCACTTCAAACCCTGCCCATATTACATTTGAAGTTTTTACTTGACTCTTATTTTGTAAACTAATCAAAAGTTCATATTCATGTGTTTTGTGCACATCTAGGACTAAATCACTCACTCACCAGAAAGCAGCTATTGTATTGGTAAGTCAGATAAATATTTACATTTTGTATTTAAAAAGTCACTTAAGCATTTCATTGTGAAGTCCTTGTTAACTGTATAACTGAATAATTAGCAATTAGGACTGTAACACAAATTATTTCATATTTTTTGATAAATCTGTTCCTGCAGGATCAAACTGACTGAGTGACATTGATTTTCTCTGCATCAGGAGGAGTACATCTGTATTGAATTATTCAAAAATATGTAGACTTGGTGCTTTTTATGTACTGAGCTATTACCAGACTGAGTATCTGTCAACCCTGTTCAGACCAAAAATGGTCTGAGATGATGAAATATGATACAAGAAGTCCAGTTTGAGGGATAGATCCATGCGTTTTGAGACTATTCAGATGCCAAAACACTGCATAGCACTTTATAATACTGCAAGTCAGTATTTTATAACCCTGGCAAGTTTGTAAAGTCTGGAAACATGACCGCAAACATTTTTATATATATAATTCTCAAACACTGGCTTGGGCAACTATGGTTGTTTAAAAAAAAAAAAAGTTTAAAAAAAATAGAACCATCATAATTATATTATTTTTTGGAAATTACATTAGTCGAACTGTTACACTGTTTTGTGCTTGATGTTTGTGTGATGTACAATTATTTGTGTAATAATTATTACTTTTTCATTTTCAGTGTAGGAACAAAATGTTCATGAACATGAGATGCACTCTGGCCCTTCGTAGTCTTCTGGTGTATCAGCGCGAGGGGTCTCTGAGTTCTTCAAGACCAGCAGTGTAACTTCTCAGTACACTCACAGAAATGTCAACATCTATCAGTGCAGTGTTGATATAACATATTGTATGGGAAACGAACTTGAACGCCTCCTGTAGCATTCTCAAAATTTAAGTAGATTCAAGGATAGGTTTGGACTTTTTCAAGTCTATCTCAATACAATATTCAAATGTCAAATGTATATTGACAAAGTTAATAGTGGGCGGAAATTATTCATCCTATCTCCATAATAGCTGTAAAGCAGTCCCTTCCTATCAGGTAGGATGAGTCTCTAACCGGTCTGCAGAATTACATTGAGTGTGTTTTGCCAGTTATCAAGTGGCTCCACATGATCACAGCTGATGGAGGCCACTGTCCAGTGAGAGCTTGATTCTAACTGATGCTACCTGGATGAGATGTCCCAAACTGATTTACTGCACAATAGTTGATGCTTCATATGATGTTCACTGTCTGTGTAGATTAGTCACTGCATAAATGCCCATCTATAGATGCCTGTTTTTTGTCTAGCTGTGAACATATCCACATTTCTATTTATTTTTTGAGACATTGAGTGTACAAACCTATTGATGAGGAGGCTCACTCAGTGCGACACCTGCTGGTACTTTTGGCATGCTTGCTGTTGGTTCTATGCTATTGATCTCTGTAATTATTGAGAGCTCATAGTACCCTATTACCCCACTAGAAAACTGCACTCCCAGAATGCAGCTTACTGGTGGTTCCTACAGTCTCCAAAAGTAGAATGGGAGGCAGAGCCTTCAACTATCAGGCTCCTCTCTTGTGGAACCATCTTCCAGATTCGGTCCGGGGGGGCAGACACCCTTAAAACTTTCCTTTTTGATAAAGCTTATAGTTAGGGCCGACCAAGCTCGCCTTGGACCAGCCCTTAGTTATGCTGCTATAGGCCTAGACTGCCGGGGGACTTCCATTGATGCACTGAGCTCCTCTCTCCTCCTCTCCATCTGTATGTATTCATTTACCATTAATGCATGTTACTAACTTGACTTCTTCCCTGGAGTTCTTTGTGCTTTCTCATCCGCGGGAAACCCCATGGACTGCACTGATGTGGGGAGGTCCTTCTCCTGCTGTTCCTGCTGTTGCTAGTCATGTATCTATTGTTATTGTTGTTGCTGTTGTTGTTCTGCTTCTCTGACCCACTGTGTACAGTATTGTAAATAACTTTGTAAATATATTTAACAGCAGTTTCTGTAGGGGTGGATGGCACTTTTTTATCTTTCCTTCTGTTTCTGTTAAGTTAGGAGTTATGTCAGTGATTTGTATTTTTGTTTCTTTATGTTTAAATAGGTAATTTTAGGTTGATTAGCTTTAGTTCTCTTTTGTTTGTTGTCTTGCTGTTAACTCACCCTGAAACCACAACTATGAAATAAACATTGAAAGGCTGTAAAATCCCTTGTTGCTGCTTTTTTTTTTTGGCAGCTGGGGAGAGGGAGTGTCATTTTCATGCTGCGCTAGGGTTTCTCTTAGGCCGGGTCATAACAATATATTTTTAAATTCTTCTGCTTCTCCCAGTTTAAAGGCCCCTAATGATAGACCCACATAGATGTTTTTGCCTATTTTGCTTGATTAGACCTCTACTTAGCAGTGTGTGAGCCTGTATAGACTGTCTTTGATTGACATCTCCCCTAAAGAAGTAAAACACATTTCCAATCCACTGGAGATAGAAATATGAACGTATATTCAGACTATACAATATATATCTAAAAAACACAGCAGTAGAGTGGACAAAAGAGTCATTAAGTTTCATTCAGCGTATTCTGCTCATTCGTCATTCACCACAGTTGGATCACTCATTCAGTATACAGCAGGTTTAAATGTTTAGTGTGTTCATAATGGAAAAGTGACAAAATTGACTTTTGATTTATTTTTGTGTGTGCTATTGATGGATAATATTCTCCCACAATGCAATGCACAAAACAAATTGAGGGAGCTACAAAAAATATCCCTCTGGAGAAGAGTGTCAGATGGATATGTTGGATAGTTGCTTGTAATTACTGTCAAATACTATTCATATACAGTAAATCTCATACATTAATTGGAAAAGTCTGTAGATCTATTGGATAGTTGCTTGTAATTACTTTCAGATAATGTTTATATAAGGTAATGATTATTAAAATTATGTTTTTGTAAGCCATTTTCGCATGATCCTATTTTTTTGTACAGTATCAAACCAATATTTTTACCATGAATTTACTGTAAATATATGAGATAATCACATACAATTAAAGCCTAAAGCTCTCAAGATACCATTAATGGGTGTTAAAGGAGGATAATTTGAATATAATTTTACATAATTTTTGTGTTTTGCATCCATAAATTTGTGCTTTGATGGGGCAGTCTTAAGGATAAATTGGATAATTCTATGTGTTTACAAAAGAATACTGTATAAAACAAGCCATTATTTAAATTGGTAATTTTAAGGTGTTTCTGCAATGTTTTTCATTTTTTTGTGCACATTTATACATTTATTTAGCATTCTAGCAATATTTTATTTTATTTTATTTTATTGTTTTTATTTTACAACAGTTGGACTGTAAAAATGCAGATAATGTCTACAGTAAATATCTGTATTTTAAAAAAAAATCTTTGTATAATAACTAAAGGTTTTTTTACCGTTATTTGACGGTAAGTTTTTTTTAACTTTTTTAACTTTTTTAAACTTTTTTTTTTACATTAAATTTAAAGTAAAAAAAACAGAAAGTTGCCTTAATTTTACATTCAGTAATATGATGTGTATTATTTGTATTTTTACATAGAATTCGATGTAACGTAACATTCAAGACCATTAAGTAATTGAAAAATCCTGTTAAAAAACTATAATATTCCATTATATTAATTTACAGATTACAGCCTTTATTTAATGGTGAATATTTTATATAAAAATAATTTACTGTGTTTTTATGGCATTTACACTTAATGTAGAAAAAAAACAACTGTAAAATAATACAGTAAATTTCTGTGAAATTACTTTTTTTGACATTGTACCTGAGTGGAAACACCATTTTAAAAAATTAGGTCAAAATATCTTCTAAAAAGTGATTCCTGAGGTGTAAAAGTTGGTGTGCAGATAAAAAGAAAATGAAAACAGACAGAGTAGTTAATGGGGAAATGTATGTAGATATATTGGATAGTTGCTTTTAAATACTATCAAATAATGTTTATGTAAACTAAACCTAATACATTAATGGGAAAAGCCTGTAAATATATTGGAGAGTTGCTTGTAATTACTGTCAAATAATGTTTATATAAAGTAATGATTATTAAAATTATGTTTTTGTAAACTATTATCACATGATCTTATTTTTTGTACAGTATAAAACCAACATTTACCAGGGATCTACTGTAAATAGATTGGATAATCACATAAAATAAATGGGTGTTAAAAAAGGGTAATTTGAATGTAATTTTACATATTTTTTCTGTGTTTTACATCCAGAAATCTGTACTTTGATGGGGAGTTCTTGTGGATGGATTGGATAATCCTATGAATTTACCAAAGATTACTGTATGAAAACAAGAGTCTTCATTTAAATTAGGTCATTTTAAGGTATTTCTGCAATCTTTTTCATTTTTTATGCAGATTTATACATTTATTACATATACATGGTTGGACTGTAAAAATGCAGACAATGTCCGAAGTAATTATTCGTATTTTAAAAATAAATCTCTGTAGAATAACAAAAAGTTTTTTACTGTTATTTGATGGTAAGTGTTTGGCAACTTTTGCTGCCAGTCTTTTTACCATTTTTTTACGATTTTTTTTTTTTTACAGTGTGCATCACATTAGACACCGCCACACATGGCTACATAGTAAGTGAAGCTGCGGCGAGGGTACACCAAGCTTCCATCTACCTTTTTTTATGCACATTTTCAATCCATACATACCTGAGTGGAAACACCACTGAAAAAAAAATTAAGTCAAAATATCTTTTAAAAAGTGATTCCTGAGGTGTAAAAGTTAGTGTGCGGATAAAACGAAAATGGAAACAGACAGAGGGAATAAATGATGACATCACCCTGACAGACTCTGTTATGAGCTTTATTCATCTTTCACAAGTGCAAAGAAAAAACACAGTTTCCAGGCAGAAATAGTCCGCGTTTCACTCCTGTAACATCCTCAGACTCATGATGGAGAGATTTTCTTTTTAAAAAGTGCAAAAAAATTTATACAGCAGAACCAGAGATATTTTCTTTTTTTATTCCACACATTCTTCTTTCGTACCAAAACATACCACCTACATTACCCACAATGCACCTGAGAGGTGTGCTACGAAGGAAGTTCAACATATCCAGGCTTTCTTTGTGTCAGCTGGCTCGACAAACCCTAAACTCGCGATCAGAGATAAGTGATATCACAACGGTGCTTATGAACGTTCTTTGTTAACTCAGGCTTCCTGCTTCAGGCTCTGTGCGCGTCCCCATAAAAGGGGAGTTTGGCGCGTCATTTGACTCTTCTTCTGCACAAAATGGACCGATCGCGTGGCGTCTGCTTCAGTCAGGAGGAACAGATCATTATAATGGAGAGCTATGATGAATATAAATACATTATCACAGCAAAAAGCAACACTGTTGCTGCAAATAAGGCGAGAGATGAATGCTGGCAGAAAACTGCTGATTGTGTAAATTTGTTAATTAAAAAACTAACTCGTAATTAGTTAATATAGTTATTTTACCCCTCAACGCTCTCTTCATGCCTCCCACATCCAAAGCTCTTAAACTTTAAACTTGATGCTGCAGATTTAAACATTATACTCAAGAAGTGCATTCAGGTCTGACTCTGTCCCATAATGGAGGATCAGTGGAGATCACTTTAGATTCTGGCCAAATCAAAGTGAAATTAATATTATAGATTGAATATTATCTGTGATAAATACCAATAGACGAATCAATTTTATTTATTTATTCTTTTTTTTTTTGTTCAAAGTATTTTTTCATTAGTTTTTAGTTTTTTATTAATTTGAAACAGTTTGATATATTGTAACAAAATCCCATCTCACAAGTAACCATAACCTCAAAATACAAATTTACAATATGACTTATCAAATCAATGGTAAGTCTGATAAAAGACTAATCAATTTTCTAATCGGTGTGCTAATAGCTGCAATAGCAGCAGTGTTAAATGGACTTGGCAGCAAATCAGGTAGTTAGTGAAAGGACGGCGCTTTTTATTGCCAATTTAAGCCGAAACTCGGACCATAACCTGCTCCGGACCAGGTTAAGTTTGCAGTATAAGTTACCATGGTGGTGTGTTATGCTAGTAGCAGCTAATGTAGCCTGGAGCTGCTGGCCTCCAGCAGAGACGAGGAGCTACAGAGGTCTGCTAGTCTCACTTTTTTCTAACTCCACCCCCCCCCCCCCCCCCCCCCCCCCCCCCGCCCCCTCCAGATTTTTTTACTTTGCAGATTTATAGTCTTCAGCACCAATGGATGCTGACTCAAGTGACATCATCAGTGACATCATCAGCTATCTGCCCTCAGTCTTCACTCCTTTTATTTAAAGGCTTATTGTAGAGTCATTAGATGTCATATTATGCTATATATTACTGATATAAAATGCTGACTTTATCATACATACACATCATATGATTTGCATGTAAAATCTGAACCTACAAAGTGAAACACCTCAAAATTATATCTCAGTATGATACTTTCTGTACTTGAAGGTGTTTTTCATATTTGTGGTCTGGGAGATTTTACCCAGCAACCCTGTGAAATGAAGTCTGGCAGCTGCCAAACAGCTGCTGTCGGAGGGTGTCGCTGGCACTTATGATGAAGATGATAACTCCACCAGTCAGACAGATGACTCCCAAAGAGAGACACGCCACTGCTCCTGAAGCATCCGGGTTCACAGGCAGCACTGGTGGAGAACAAATCAGAAATCAGACCATATAGAGACCAATAGTTGTTGAGATATTATATTATATATTGTGTGCTTTTATGCTGTTTTGCGGAAAATATTTCATGTATTTGATGCAAACAAGCATATAATAAGCAGCAAAGGCAAGTAATCGATAAATAAATCAATAAATGTGGGTTAAATATTTAATTCCTATGCTTTTTTTCCCCCTTTAACTCTCTTATGTAACTTTAATTTTCCTATGTTGGGTAATATTTTAGGCAGCTGTATTGCGAAAACAACCCGATTCTTGTGCTTATGCCTGTGCTGAATGTCCTCTCTGACATACTGATGAAGGGATTGTTAATGAAAGAAATATAGGACATATTAGGAGAAGAGACAGCTTTGTAATTCATCCCTCCACCTACATTATATTCCAGGTAACCCCTACTATTTGTCTCACCCCATGCTGTGTTGACAGGGTGGCTCAGGGCTTGATGCTGTACGGTGCAGCCCAGCACGTCGTCTGTCTTTGGATGAAAAGAGAGGCTGGCCAGCTGGCTGAAGGTCCCGTCAGTCTCAGGCTGGGGGTTGCTGAGAGCCACACCTTCTGTCACCTTAAAACCATTCCTGGTCCATGTGACGTTGATTAGTGGGGGGTAGAAGTGACTGATGTAACAGTAGAGGGTGATCTCCTTCCCCAGCTCTGCCTCCTCGCTGGGATAGACGAGCATTCTGGGGGCTTTTAAAGAGAGAGTGACGTGTTAGGACTCACCGTGTTTATCACACAATGAACCTCATACAAGAATGTTTTCAACATGATGCTGGACAGAGAGCTGCTGACACGTAGAAGCTGCTGATTTGCTCAATGAAATAAAGTCGGTCACAAAAAAAAAAGGTTTATAAGCTGCAGAGGTTCCTTATTTTTTTTTCTGGTAAAATAAAATAATTAAATCTATCTTACTAATTGTTGTTAATATTCTCCTAAAATCACACTAAAATTGATCAATCAAAGATAAGGCAGAAAGGGGCAGAGCTCTTATCATAAAGTATCAGGTCACTTCAATGAAAGTAAAAACATGATTAGTGTAGTAGCAGCTCTGAACTCCTCTTAAGAACAAAGTGTAATGTCACGTTTTCAATCAACATCAGAGCTGAACCTCCAGAGGAAGACTTTATTGTCATAGCGGCTTTGTTGAATTGGTTTATTGGCAGGGTGACATAATAAATATATAATAAATAGGTCATCCAGAAGAGGCTCTTTGCATGTAATATGGAGTAAAAATATGTCATCTCTTTACCTTTTTCTTCAGTGGGATTCTTGTCGATCTGCGTAGCTTTAGGGAGATAGTGTTTACACAGTCTCTCCTTGCTAACTTGAGACTGTATGTAAAATCCAGCTGACATTGTGTTTTCCACCTCTGACAGCAGCGGCGCCGTCCACACTGTTTCTCCACTCTTGAAGTCAGCGTACATCACCTGGTCTCCATCCCAGTGCAACTGAACCTTGCAGTCACATGACTCGAAGCAGCCGTAGAACATTGTCCCTTCATAACGAGCTGAAGCAAAAAAAAAAAAAAGAAGAAAAAAGCAAGTTTCATCTCGTAGATGTGATATGAGGCTCCTTACAGAACTCTTTACTATTTATCAGACCAGCCTGTAGCTACCTAGCAAGTGTCAGCTGATGTCTATGAGTCACAGACATCACCCAGTCAAGGATTTCATGCTGAATATCAAATATCAGGATTAAAGTTCACCATAATTTGTCAGATTACTTTTGGTCTCCTAAAACTATTTCTAAACAGGGTAACTATTCGTAAACACACTCAAATGAAAATAAAAGTCAGCAACTAATACTATAATAATAATAATATGATAATAATGAAATGTCATTTCTGTCTGATAGTAACCATGGAGGGATTACTGAGCCTATGAGGCACAGAACCAGGGGGTCATGGGGGCCCTGCGGCCTCAGTTTGAAGTGACTGTTAACATTTCATGTTAAAAAGTCTAAAACGCCTAAATTAATATATAGTAATATAATAATATAATAATATATGTTTCTTTCTTTTCCTTCATATTGCAGCTGCGCAGCTCACCGAGGATACAGTAACATTTCATTAAAATGCAGAAAAATCTGTACATTTAAATTTAAATCGGTTTGACAGCAGAGAAGCTTGTTTTGCACAGTGTGCTGCAGTATTTAGTGTAATATCTGAGCTGAGGAGAGTCAACAACAGCAGCACCTGAGAGTTCTGGTTCACCTGGAGTCATTTCTGGTTGATTTGTGTCTCTTTCAGTCTGGATGTCTTGTTATTACTGTCTCATAATCCACTCATGCTAGTAGGGGAGCTTAAAAACGAAACCTAACAGAAACCTAAACTTATTTTGCTCTGTATTTCCTTGTGGTTACTTAATCAAAACATACGGACTCTGCAGCTGTCAGGTAGTGTTGTCACACAGATGTGATGTGTTGTGGAAGTGACAAGAAATAATGCACCACCAGTTCAAGGTTATTGCAACATAAATAACCTGTAATAAACTATGAAGTTATATTATCATGATTATTTTTATTTCTTTGAATCATGTCGTCTCCTTGCAGCCTGGTAGCAGCTCTGCACCTCTGATCTACTGTACAATACAAACTCCTTAAATGACCACAAACACGAATGGAGTTCCTTATTGAAAAATGAATCATCACCATTTACTGAAATGTTTTGCAAGACATAGAAAAAAAAGTGGAAGTGTAATTCTTCTGTTTTTGGAGTAGCAGACTGGAAACACAAAGCTTTTACACAAAAACTAACAATAAAATAATAAAACTTTACCTGCGTGGGCTGTGGAGACGATACCTAATACCAGTAAAACCAGTAAAACCAGTGAGAAGTCCATGTGACCCAGTTTGTTTTTGTGTGCGCTGAAACAAATGAAAATAGTGATTCAGTGACTCGTGAGTTTGACCAGTGTCAAGCCAGCAACAATTAGATTTATGAGACTGGTTATAATTTTCAAAATAAAAGCCTTACAAGTGAGCATGCTGCATTTTGTTCTGGTAATGCAAAGAACCAACGTAAAAATGAGAAGTCTGCCAGAGAGATATATTGTTGATTTCCCAAGGTTACGACCATGAGCTCTATTAAAGCTGCAGTTGGTAGGATTTAGAAGAGAGTGGTCTTAGTTTGAAAATTTGAATGAGTACAACTGCCCTGGTCCGTCCTCCAGCCCCTCTGCTGCTCCAGCCCTGCCCGGTCCCAACAAGGTTGGTGTTTACACCAGAAATGGCACAATGACTTTTGTTACTCTTGTGTCTTTCATTTATTGTCACAAATAAATAATTGTATAATTTTATTTTCAGTGTAGAGAGGGAGAGGTGCACTAAACTGACCAGAATATAATGAAAATCTTAATTCCTTTTGGGGGTCTGACATTCAAAATAAAACAAAGTGTAAAAGTGTTATTGATACACTAGAAACTGATTTATTAGCATGAAACTGTCACATACAGTAAATGAGTGAACATTCAGCAGAAACACATGTGCTTTAAATTCTGTCAAACATCCAAATTTTTTCTTGAAAACAGCAAAACAAAGATAAAACATTTGATTTCACTCGATAACTTTTTCTTTTATTCAGTTTCATTAACTCAAAAAGCAAATATTTAAATAAAATGCAATAACAGATTTCACCTGAGTAAGTAGTATATAGTATATAAAAGACAGTGAAGAAAAAATATATAAACTATCAAACATCTGGATGGATTTTTAAATGATTTGTTGACTCAACATTTACCCAGATGAGACCATAAAACTCTGGATTCATTAATATTTTTAAGTACTTTAAGTAAAAAAAGAGAGAAGTTAATAATGATAAAATATAACTATATACAGATAATTATGGTACAAATGGTCCAATCAGATCTCTCTGCTCTTCTTCTACTGGTCTTAATAAAGGTCTCACTACTTCCTGTTGTGGCACTGAGCGTTGGTGCTGGTTCCTCGCCGTACTGGGCTGCAAAAACCTGGCTGAGACTGAGAGGAGAGATGAAACCAAAGATGATTTTCTTCTTCAGTGGGTTTGTGGCTCCTTGGAGGTCCTACTCTGCTCCCTGAGCTCCTTCCTCTTCAGCCAGCTCTCCTTCAGCTCTGGAAACACCGAGGTTATAAGAATCCAGCTCAATGTTCTCCTGTGGGCCTGACTTCTGCCCCCTGCTGGCCTGGAGAGACATGACAACACAGATCTAAGTTACTGCATCACTCCTCTCTTCAGTTCAATATAAACAGGCTTAGTGCTTCATTTCAACCAGTCCTCTAAACAACAAACATGTGTTCAGTACCTTCCGGATGAAATAGATGGCAGTGATGAACAACAGCGGAGTCACCAGCAGGACGACCAGCGTGATGATAAAAACTTTTCTGGAATGTGTCTCATCTGGATCTCTGATGATAAGAACTGTTGGATCTGACGAGACACATTCGGTCATCACATTAGATCACATGACATCATGAGAACAACAGCTCCCATCAAACAGAAACTTTAGTGACGTTAAATCTCCTAAAATCACTAAAGTGTGAAGCAGCTTGTTGATTATAAGTTCATCTGATCTCCTCTGTATGCTGATGATGTTGGACAAAAACAACTCATGTGTTTACAGCCGGTTTGAAAGAATGAATGAAAGTCTGCTGATTGTCTCCTTAAAGCTCCTGTCTGGTTGAAATGATTCAACTGATTGTTAACAATCAACATCTTTACATGCAGTTAAATCAAATGTGATCCTGGTGAAGCTCTGAGTTCTCCTGATGACATTCAGCTCATCATGTAAAGTCCTGTTTATTATCATTATAGTGCTTATCTGGCTTCACTGACTCGTTTGCTGTCTTTTACTTTTCACTACAACACAGTTGTTATGGTTCAATAACATTAAAGAAGCCGGGAAGGAAACAGTTTACAGTTCCTTCATCAGATTCTGCCTCAGCTCTCTGTAGGTCGCTGGGTCGGTCCTGCTGCCTGATGACTTTTTATCATGTTTTACAAACATGGAAACAAAGTCAGTGTGACGTCTCAGTTCCACTGAGCTTCACACTCTGCTTCAGCTTACCTGTGACAGTGAGAGACAGCAGACGGCTCTCAGAGGAGAAGTTATGAGCAAAAACATAGACGCCATAAACACAGCTGTAGCTTCCTTGATGGGCGGGGTCTGCAGCAGGAAACAGGAAGTCAGCAGAGTGATTGACAGCTGGCTGGGTGTAGATGTATGCCGTGTTGGAGGAGGTGAAGGTGAGCTGGAAGGAGCCTCCTGGGTACTGAGGTTGGATGGAGCAGCTGATGGTGAAGTTGGTGCCCCGATGCACCTGAAACCCCTGCTGCTGGGCCTCGGAGACCCCGTCCATGGTAGAAGACACAGAGATGATTGGCTGAACCAGCAGGACTGTAAACACAGAGAGATGATGAATCCTTCTTCCTCTGTGAGAAGCTGAATGTTGTTTTCTCCTCATTTGTTTATTCATATAAATGAACGTTGATCAGTGAGGTGATCATACAACACAGAGAACTCCTACATTCATGTGTAATACAGAGGAGTCAGAGAGCAGAGGAGGAAACAGATTAACATCCTCAGCTGCCTTCAGATCAGACAGAAAACAGCTGATCAACATGTTAATAAGACATTCATACAACACTGCAGGCACAACAGAAACAAGTAGTGAACACAGACTAGTCCCATTCACCAGCCTGACAGAGTCTGGAGAGAGAGGATTTAATATTTAATACTGATCTTTATTTACCACCTTATATACTATAACAAATATAATACATCTCAGTAGGTTCCCTCCTGGAGCCTGGCTGGGGAGTCCCCTGTGGCCGGGCCTTGGCCCACGGGGCCTGGTCAGACACAGCCTGAAGAGGCAACATGGATCAGCTTTGTGGACCCACCACCCACAGGGATTATGGAATATTATATCATGTAAAAAGGTGTGATTAAGAACAAGGTTTTGTATATGTAATCGTAGTATTAGAAACTTCTAGGTGTCTGTCTTCAAACTTTATCTTTCAACTCTGAAAATCCAGATGATGTCACTCATGGACTTACCTGAGCAGGTGAGCTCCACGATGGATTTAGAGGAACTTGATAATGCACAGTCCCTCAATGTAAATCCAGAATGAAGACAGTCAGGTTTGATCCACCATATGGATACGTCTGAGGGCTCATATCTGCTTCCTGTTGAAACAACAGAGCCACAGTCGAGATCTCTGCAGGTGGCAGCTGCTTCCTTCAGGGTCCAGTCAGCGTCACTCACTGGTCTCCACTCTCCCTGTTTCACCTCCAGTGTACCTGCACAGCGATTGGGTCCTCCCACCAACCTGACAGGCTCTGAACAGAAACAAGAGAGTCATCAGTAAAAGAATAAAGTGAGTTTCATTAGAACAGAAATGAAGCCAAATCAAAGCTGCAGCTCCTCTTCTACCTGAGCAGGTGAGTCCAACAGCTTTGCCAGGTGAGCAGGTGCTTCTAGCTGAGTCTGATCTTCCACAGTCCAGGAGAGCAGACTCATGGCCTCCACACTGGAACTCTTTGGTCCACATCGGAGCCTCCACTTCTCCATAGAGCGCCCCCTGGAGGACTGAAGGAGCCCCACAGCCGAGCTCCCTACAGACCACCTCTGCATCCTGCTGGTCAAAGTCAGCTTCACACACTGAGGACCACGACTGCTCAGACTTCACCTCCAGTCTGCCTGAACACAGACTAGTCCCATTCACCAGCCTGACAGCGTCTGGAGAGAGAGGATTTAATATTTAATACTGGTCTTTATTTACCACCTTATATACTATAACAAATATAATACATCTCAGGAGGTCCCCTCCTGGGGAGTCTTGTAGCTGGGCCTTGGCCCATGGGGCCTGGTCAGGCACAGACCAAAGAAGCAACATGGAGCTGCTCTGTGGACCCACCACCCACAGGGATTATGGAATATTATATCATGTAAAAAGGTGTGTTTGAGAACAAGGTTTTGTACCTGTAATCTTAGTATTATGAACTTTTAGGTTTCTGCCCGCATAATTCAGTCTGAGCATCCAGTTGCAGGTTTGCAAGCTCACTTTCACACATTGCGAGGCAAGAAAACTCTCACACAGACTTTTGACACTTTTGATACTATGATAATGTGTCATACAGTTCTAACTCACCAATGATGGGAACAGTAGTTCACTCAAAGGGAGAAGTGATGTTGCGCATTGGTATGAAAAATAGCTGGCAGGTCAGGAACAAGTCTTGTTGAGATGCGAAGAACATCACAGAGTTCAGGGCAGGAATTATACCATGGCCAAACGGCCAGTGCCGTGGATGTGCCCGGAGTGTGACCGTAATGGTGGCCGTAATACCCACATGGCCAGTTTGGCATGCCCTGTTTTGAACTGGCCCTAGTGCCCTTAAAAGAAAGTTGCGGCTTTCCTCATTTAAAACTACATGTGACGCAGCAAATAAACGTTTCCCAGTGTCTCCATCATCACGCTGGACATCAACAGCAGCGCAAGATTTCTCCCACTCCCACAAATATATGTTTAACTTCAAAGTAAACATAAACAGCTAACCCACTCGCTAATATTAGCTAACAGTTAACATTATGTTATAAGCACAGGCAGCTAAACACTGTACAGTGTAAGTATTAATGTGTGTTGCTTTGCTTTGCTTTGGACTCGTTTTCACTCGTCATGAATTTGTTTCCACTGTGGCAGAAAAACAGGTAACGCGATCCTTCAGAAACTCTTGAAGGTTAAACTAGACTAATGAAACACTTTAGGGTTGACTGACTCTAACACACTCACTACAAACTAGCCTAGCAACATTAATGCTACAACCATAAACCATAATGCAACACACGGTTTTACACCGGTATTTTAGCCATTGAAAAAGATCTTATGTTGTGAACAAGCCGTTAGCGGAGTTGTATGCAAATTAGCCTATAGACTGACATGCATAACCGGTCAAAAATGTTCTCAGCAGTTAACCATTGCTGCATAGTGTTAGCTAACTGAGAACGTACATAGAGTTTATAACTTGATGTGAGATCTGACGGGTCGCTACTTTTTCAGTTGCTCCTATGATCTCAGACTCATATGCTAATAGTTGCATGGGTCTCAAAACATGTTCAGATTAATTTTGATCACCCTTGCCTATTTATAGACTTTATTTTATCATTAAAATATAACAATAACAATTAATATAATTAATTATTTACATTTTTTAAAAGTCAGACCGCATTTTGTGGAAAAGTCAAACATGCACTGTACAGTTTTCATGAACTCAGTACTGTTTTTCAATACGCTGACTCCTAATTGTTGATTGTATACTGTTTTGTCTTCATACAATGTAATTATTACTTATTGTTATTGCACCATTGGTTTTTGACCTTGGTGTCCTACATTTTGGCTGTGATGCCCCAATAAATTTGTATTTATCAAAGGCCAAAGTGGCCTTGCCCTAAAAATGACTTAATTCCAAGCCTGGTTATCTGTCAACTTGGTTCTCAGTTGGCTTTTGTTCAGAGTCATCAATGAAAAGGTTTGCTCACATACGTTTGTGGAACCAAACAGGCTCATCATTCTTGCTGCGTGGTGCCTCATCAGAGGAAACCTGGCCTCTTCCAAACTCTCAGGAGAGCTGCAGGGTGTGTGAGTGAACTACAGCAGGTTGCTTAAAGCTGCAGATTGTCTCAGTTTGAAGCAATGAGCCTCCAGGAACAAGCTAACTTCTCTACCCTTTAGGATGCCGTCGTCCTGGATAAGTTTAAAGTTCAGTCGAATGGCAACCACCGACTATCACTGTGAGAGAGGAAGGAAAATATTAATGTCATAGATGATGTCACTGATTACCTGAGCAGGTGAGCTCCACAATGGAGGAAGAAGATTCTGATGATAAACAGTCCCTCAGTGCAGATCCAGAATGAACACAGTCATGATCAATCCACCATACATATCTGCGTGAGGGCTCATTTCTCCTTTCCGTTGAAATAGCAGAGCCACAGTGCAGAGCACTACAAAATACAGCTGCTTCCTTTAGGGTCCAGACGGCGTAATGCACTGGTCTCCACTCCCCATGTTTCACCTCCAGTGTACCTGCACAGCGACTGTCTCCTCCCACCAACCTGACATTCTCTGAACAGAAACAACAGAGTCATCAGTAAAAGAATAAAGTGAGTTTCATTAGAACAGAAATGAAGCCAAATCAAAGCTGCAGCTCCTCTTCTACCTGAGCAGGTGAGTTCAACAGCTTTGCCAGGTGAGCAGGTGCTTCTAGCTGAGTCTGATCTTCCACAGTCCAGGAGAGCAGACTCATGGCCTCCACACTGGAACTCTTTGGTCCACATTGGAGCCTCCACTTCTCCATAGAGCACCCCCTGGAGGACTAAATGAGCCCCACAGCCGAGCTCCCTACAGACCACCTCTGCATCCTGCTGGTCAAAGTCAGCTTCACACACTGAGGACCACGACTGCTCAGACTTCACCTCCAGTCTGCCTGAACACAGACTATTCCCATTCACCAGCCTGACAGAATCTGGAAAGGATTTACAATTTAATACTGACCTTTATTTACAATCTTATATACTATAACAAATATAATATATCAAATATAATACATCTCAGTAGGTCCCCTCCTGAAGCCTGGTCAGGGAGTCACTGGTGGCCGGGCCTTGGCCCATGGGGCCTGGTCAGGCACAGCCCGAAGAAGCAACATGGAGCTGCTCTGTGGACCCACCACCCACAGGGATTATGGAATATTATATCATGTAAAAAGATGTGCTTGGGAACAGGGTTTGTACCTGTAATATAAGTTTTGTAAACTGACAGGTTTCTGCCTGCAAACTTTGCATTTTAAGCCTGAACATCCAGTTGCGGAACCCAAGAACAGATGATATCAAAGGTGGACAGAATTAAGACTATACTGGCAACTCAAAAATGTTAACATGCTATTAGCTTTAGCTCACTATTGTGCTGTAAGCTAATTTACCTCAATTTATAGCTCCTTTAATGTAGTGTAATCTACAGACATGTTCACTTTAACAAAGATAGTTTTGTGAGGTTGTGGTCCAAACACTTCATATTTGATTTGAACAAGGAACAGAAACACACTAACTTCTCTACCCATTAGGATGCCGTCATCCTGGATAAGTTTACAGTTGAGTGCAGAGGAAAACCACCGATTATCACTGTGACAGAGGAAGGAAAATATTACTGTCATAGATGATGTCACTGATGAATTTACCTGAGCAGGTGAGCTCCACGGTAGAGGAAGAAGAATCTGATGATAAACAGTCCCTCACTGCAGATCCAGAATGAACACAGTCATGACTGATCCACCATACAGATCTGTGTGAGGGCTCATTTCTCCTTTCCATTGAAACAGCAAATCCACAGTCCAGATGTCTGCAAGCTGCAGCTGCTTCCTTCAGGGTCCAGTCAGAGTACTTCACTGGTCTCCATTCTCCTTGTTTCACCTCCAGTGTACCTGCACAGCGACTGGCTCCTCCCACCAACCTGACAGGCTCTGAACAGAAACAAGAGAGTCATCAGTAAAAGAATAAAGTGAGTTTCATTAGAACAGAAATGAAGCCAAATCAAAGCTGCAGCTCCTCTTCTACCTGAGCAGGTGAGTCCAACAGCTTTGCCAGGTGAGCAGGTGCTTCTAGCTGAGTCTGATCTTCCACAGTCCAGGAGAGCAGACTCATGGCCTCCACACTGGAACTCTTTGGTCCACATTGGAGCCTCCACTTCTCCATAGAGCGCCCCCTGGAGGACTGAAGGAGCCCCACAGCCGAGCTCCCTACAGACCACCTCTGCATCCTGCTGGTCAAAGTCAGCTTCACACACTGAGGACCACGACTGCTCAGACTTCACCTCCAGTCTGCCTGAACACAGACTATTCCCATTCACCAGCCTGACAGAGTCTGGAGAGAGAGAAGATTTAATATTTAATACTAATCTTTGTTTACCATCTTATATACTATAACAAATATAATACATCTCAGTAGGTTCCCTCCTGGAGCCTGGCTGGGGAGTCCCCTGTGGCCGGGCCTTGGCCCATGGGGCCTGGTCAGACACAGCCTGAAGAGGCAACATGGATCAGCTTTGTGGACCCACCACCCACAGGGATTATGGAATATTATATCATGTAAAAAGGTGTGATTAAGAACAAGGTTTTGTATATGTAATCGTAGTATTAGAAACTTTTAGGTTTCTGTCTGCAAACTTTATCTTTCAACTCTGAAAATCCAGATGATGTCACTCATGGACTTACCTGAGCAGGTGAGCTCCACGATGGATTTAGAGGAACTTGATAATGCACAGTCCCTCAGTGTAAATCCAGAATGAAGACAGTCAGGTTTGATCCACCATATGGATACGTCTGAGGGCTCATATCTGCTTCCTGTTGAAACAGCAGAGCCACAGTCGAGATCTCTGCAGGTGGCAGCTGCTGCCTTCAGGGTCCAGTCAGAGTATCTCACTGGTCTCCAATCTCCCTGTTTCACCTCCAGTGTACCTGCACAGCGACTGGCTCCTCCCACCAACCTGACAGGCTCTGAACAGAAACAAGAGAGTCATCAGTAAAAGAATAAAGTGAGTTTCATTAGAACAGAAATGAAGCCAAATCAAAGCTGCAGCTCCTCTTCTACCTGAGCAGGTGAGTCCAACAGCTTTGTCAGGTGAGCAGGTGCTTCTAGCTGAGTCTGATCTTCCACAGTCCAGGAGAGCAGACTCATGGCCTCCACACTGGAACTCTTTGGTCCATATTGGAGCCTCCACTTCTCCATAGAGCGCCCCCTGGAGGACTGAAGGAGCCCCACAGCCGAGCTCCCTACAGACCACCTCTGCATCCTGCTGGTCAAAGTCAGCTTCACACACTGAGGACCACGACTGCTCAGACTTCACCTCCAGTCTGCCTGAACACAGACTAGTCCCATTCACCAGCCTGACAGAGTCTGGAGAGAGAGGGGACAACCGCGCCGACAACATGGTACCATAAACTGAGTTACAAACTGATTTACAAAACCACAGGTATCATTTCACTTATTTTCTTTGTGTCCTGTAATGAATATTTTTTTCATTTATTACATTCAAATCTTTGTGGTTTGGTATTTGTTCATGTTTGATAGAAATGTGATTCATGAGGTAAAAAATAAGTATACACATGTTAGTTTTAAGCTCACAATAAGTGTATAGCTATAAAATAAGCTAACTATAGGCCTCTTTGCACCCTAATCAGAGTCACATGCTCGAAGTCGTTAGCTACTATAGACATATCCTAGTTGTACATTGTAGTAGATCCTCAACAATTCACCTCCCATGCACAGATGTTATCAGATGTCAAGACGTATGCCATAATATACCGTAAAATTAGAACTGAGTAGGTGGACTACATCAATAAAAGAATAAAGTGAGATTCAATAGATCAGAAACAAGAGAGTCATCAGTAAAAGAATAAAGTGAGTTTCATTAGAACAGAAATGAAGCCAAATCAAAGCTGCAGCTCCTCTTCTACCTGAGCAGGTGAGTCCAACAGCTTTGCAAAGTGAGCAGGTGCTTCTAGCTGAGTCTGATCTTCCACAGTCCAGGAGAGCAGACTCATTGCCTCCACACTGGAACTCTTTGGTCCACATTGGAGCCTCCACTTCTCCATAGAGCGCCCCCTGGAGGACTAAAGGAGCCCCACAGCTGAGCTCCCTACAGACCACCTCTGCATCCTGCAGGTTGAAGTCAGCTTCACACACTGAGGACCACGACTGCTCAGACTTCACCTCCAGTCTGCCTGAACACAGACTAGTCCCATTCACCAGCCTGACAGAGTCTGGAGAGAGAGAACCATCATTAGTTTTGGGGATATTTAACTATATCATTCATACCAATGAATGATTTTCTGAATTTGAAAGTAACAATTGGTAAAAAAAGAGAGAGCGCATCCATACCCTGAATCAAGTCTTTATGTACAGAAAATATTTCAAGCTATTTGTAGGATTTGAAAATGTCTTGCTCAGGCTCCATCTAGTGGTAACATGAAGAATGACACTGTGGTGGACGGCAATGCATGATACCAGAAATAAATATGTACAACTTTAAAAGGAGGCGTCTCTCTGTTATAAGGTAGTCACGCCCCCTCATAACTCTGTTCACAGTAGAATAATGGATGAAGCTACAGCTAATCTGAATTAGACTCCTCCTGTTTTCCTCTGTCAGATTATTGCTTTCAGTAGTAGCATCTCATGCTATCAGACCTCAGCTCAGACTACAGCAAACTGTAATTGTTAATGCTGGTCTGAGGTAGAGATGCCCCCTGAAACCTGGTTCTGAATTGAAACTGGTACTAAAATATTAAACCTGAGGTATTTTTAACGTCAGTTCAGTTGATAATTGAAAATCTGCTGATTGTCTCCTTAAAGCTCCTGTCTGGTTGAAATGATTCAATTGATTGTTAACAATCAACATCTTTACATGCAGTTAAATCAAATGTGATCCTGGTGAAGCTCTGAGTTCTCCTGATGACATTCAGCTCATCATGTAAAGTCCTGTTTATTATCATTATAGTGCTTATCTGGCTTCACTGACTCGTTTGCTGTCTTTTACTTTTCACTACAACACAGTTGTTATGGTTCAATAACATTAAAGAAGCCGGGAAGGAAACAGTTTACAGTTCCTTCATCAGATTCTGTCTCAGCTCTCTGTAGGTCGCTGGGTCGGTCCTGCTGCCTGATGACTTTTTATCATGTTTTACAAACATGGAAACAAAGTCAGTGTGACGTCTCAGTTCCACTGAGCTTCACACTCTGCTTCAGCTTACCTGTGACGGTGAGAGACAGCAGACAGCTCTCAGAGGAGAAGTTATGAGAAAAAACATAGACGCCATAAACACAGCTGTAGTTTCCTTGATGGGCGGGGTCTGCAGCAGGAAACAGGAAGTCAGCAGAGTGATTGACAGCTGGCTGGGTGTAGTTGTGTGCTGTGTTGGAGGAGGTGAAGGTGAGCTGGAAGGAGCCTCCTGGGTACTGAGGCTGGATGGAGCAGCTGATGGTGAAGTTGGTGCCCCGGCGCACCTGAAACCCCTGCTGCTGGGCCTCGGAGACCCCGTCCATGGTAGAAGACACAGAGATGATTGGCTGAACCAGCAGGTCTGTAAACACAGAGAGATGATGAATCCTTCTTCCTCTGTGAGAAGCTGAATGTTGTTTTCTCCTCATTTGTTTATTCAAATAAATGAACGTTGATCAGTGAGGTGATCATACAACACAGAGAACTCCTACATTCATGTGTAATACAGAGGAGTCAGAGAGCAGAGGAGGAAACAGATTAACATCCTCAGCTGCCTTCAGATCAGACAGAAAACAGCTGATCAACATGTTAATAAGACATTCATACAACACTGCACGCACAACAGAAACAAGTAGTGAACACAACACTAACATATCATCAGCTTTTAAGTCGATATATTGAACTTGTTAGTAAAGAGTTCCTTATTTGTTTATGCAGAAAGCAACAACTGTATTAATTTGTAATGTAGTTGTTGTTTATAAGGTGGATGTGACTGAGCTGCTCAGGAGAACTGCAGGGTGTGTGAGTGAACCACAGCAGGTTGATTAAAGGTGCAGATTGTCTCAGTTTGAAGCAATGACAAGCTAACTTCTCTACCCTTTAGGATGCCGTCATCCTGGATAAGTTTACAGTTCAGTCCAATGGAAACCACCGACTATCACTGTGACAGAGGAAGGAAAATATTACTGTCATAGATGATGTCACTGATGGGCTTACCTGAGCAAATGAGCTCCACGATGGAGGAAGAGTAATCTGATACTGCACATTCCCTCAGTGCAGATCCAGACTGAACACAGTCAGGATTGATCTTCCATGAAGATAAGTATCTGGGGTAATTTCTCCTTTCTGTAGAAACAGCAGAGCCACAGTCCAGATCTCTACACGCAACAGGTGCTTCCTCTGGGAACCAGTAAGTGTCATCCACTGCTCTCCACTCTCCCAGGTCTCCACTCTTGCTGTGCAGCCAGTTGCTGTGCAGGTATACCTCCAGTCTACCTGCACAGCGACTGGCTCCTCCCACCAACCTGACAGGCTCTGAACAGAAACAAGAGAGTCATCAGTAAAAGAATAAAGTGAGTTTCATTAGAACAGAAATGAAGCCAAATCAAAGCTGCAGCTCCTCTTCTACCTGAGCAGGTGAGTCCAACAGCTTTGCCAGGTGAGCAGGTGCTTCTAGCTGAGTCTGATCTTCCACAGTCCAGGAGAGCAGACTCATGGCCTCCACACTGGAACTCTCTGGTCCACATTGGAGCCTCCACTTCTCCATAGAGCGCCCCCTGGAGGACTGAAGGTTCCCCACAGCCGAGCTCCCTACAGACCACCTCTGCATCCTGCTGGTCAAAGTCAGCTTCACACACTGAGGACCACGACTGCTCAGACTTCACCTCCAGTCTGCCTGAACACAGACTAGTCCCATTCACCAGCCTGACAGAGTCTGGAGAGAGAGAGGATTTACAATTTAAAACTGATCTTTGTTTACCATCTTATATACTATAACAAATATAATACGTCTCAGGAGGTCCCCTCCTGGGGAGTCTTGTAGCTGGGCCTTGGCCCATGGCCCTGGTCAGGCACAGCCCAAAGAAGCTTCATGGAGCTGCTCTGTGGACCCACCACCCACGGTGATTATGGAATGTTATATCATTTAAGAAGGTGTGCTTGAGTACAGGGTTTTGTATCTGTAATTTTAGTATTATAAACTTTTAAGTTTCCACCTACAAATTTTCAAGTCTGAGCATCCAGTTGCAGGCTTGCAAGCTTACTTTCACACACTGTGAGGCAAGAGAGTTTTGACATGTTTACTGCATGGTAATGTTTGGTAAAATGATTATGTACACTGAGGTTTGTAAGAAGGAAAGAGCAAGAAATTTAAATTCTGACCAATCAGTTTCCTTGGAGCCGCTATAGCAAATCTAATTGGCTAGGTTGGTCAGTCAGTAGTGTGACTGTTGACAGCTATAAAGTTGCTAGCTAGGAGATCTAGACTGACTACAGACTTCACACCGATGGCTTCACAGCACCGAATAACCTCTTCAACATCTAATCTATGAATCTGTATGAACCCCAGAACAGATGACATCAAAGGTGGACAGAATTAAGATCATATTGGCAACTCAAAAATGTTAACATGGCATTAGCTTTAGCTCACTATTGTGCCGTAAGCTACCTCATCTTAATTTTTGGCTCCCTTAATGTAGCATAACCTACAGACATATCACTTTTTACATGTGCAAAAGGTATCCAAGAGGCCTCCTTAATTCTTACATCTGCAATGACTCATGTCCAGGACTTGATTACTTAATCATGCCTGTATTTGAACACTAAAAAACATTGTGCATGATGTTTACAAAGCAACCAGTAAAGGTGACACATTCTACTGTGCTCTTGAAAAGGGAGGAACTTGACAGTGTAAATAAGTTCAAGTATCTTGGGGTCAAATCAGGCTCAACATGAACCTTTAAAAGTCACATGAAAAAGTTTTCAAATGCAGTAAAATTTAATTTACAAAAATGTAAGCAAATCAGCCCATTTTTGGCAGTGATGCTGCCAGGATGTTTTTACACACAATGATTTTTTTCACAAAGTTTTGAGAACTTTAAAAACTTAAAATATGCTTGTTTTATGTATAAGGCTTTGCATGGGCTTGCCCCACCTCCCTTAAATGAATTCATTAAACAGACTGCTGACAGTGGCAATAGGACCAGGGCCACCACTAGAGGGGACTCTGTGATGCTATTTAGACACACCACATTTGGACAAACTGCACTATCAGTAAAGGGAAGTAAATATTGGAATGGCCTACCACTTGCAATAAGGGGGTGCCCCACATATTCCATCAGAAAACAATGGCTCAAGGCAAACTAGAGCTGTGATCATTTTTAACCAGTCGTGTACAATGTTTTTTGTCTTTTTATGCTGTGTATTTGTATATTTGTATTTACGTGTTGTTATTTAAACTGTTTCTGTTTTTGTTACCTGCCTAGGGACTACGGATGTAAATTGGCATTTTTTGCTATCTCACGCATGTTTACATCTTGTATTGTATACTGATGTTCATTAATGCGCTCTGTCCCTATCAAATAAACAAATGAGCCTCCAGGGACAAGCTAACTTCTCTAACCTTTAGGATGCTGTCATCCTGGATAAGTTTACAGTACTGTGAGAGAGGAAGGAAAATATTACTGTCATAGATGATGTCACTGATAGACTTACCTGAGCAGTTGAGCACCGTGACGTGGTAAGAATAGGAATATGGTGATAAACAGTCCCTCAGTGCAGATCCAGAATCAACACAGTCAAGATCAAACGACCAAAAAGAATTGTAAGAGGGCTCATTTATCACATCCACTGAAACAGCAAAGCCACAGTCCAGCGCTCGACAAATTGTAGCTGCTGCCTTCAGGGTCCAGTCAGTGGATCTCACTGGTCTCCACTCTTCCATTTTCACCTCCAGTATACCTTCACACCGACTGGCTCCTCCCACCAACCTGACAGGCTCTGAACAGAAACAAGAGAGTCATCAGTAAAAGAACAAAGTGAGTTTCATTAGAACATAAATGAAGCCAAATCAAAGCTGCAGCTCCTCTTCTACCTGAGCAGGTGAGTCCAACAGCTTTGCCAGGTGAGCAGGTGCTTCTAGCTGAGTCTGATCTTCCACAGTCCAGGAGAGCAGACTCATGGCCTCCACACTGGAACTCTTTGGTCCACATCGGAGCCTCCACTTCTCCATAGAGCGCCCCCTGGAGGACTGAAGGTTCCCCACAGCCGAGCTCCCTACAGACCACCTCTGCATCCTGCTGGTCAAAGTCAGCTTCACACACTGAGGACCATGACTGCTCAGACTTCACCTCCAGTCTGCCTGAACACAGACTAGTCCCATTCACCAGCCTGACAGAGTCTGGAGAGAGAACATGTATAGTTTAATACTGATTTTATTCATCACCTTATATACTATAACAAATGTAACACATCACTTTGCAAACAAAATATAACAAATCTCATGAGGTCCCCTCTTGGAGCCCAGTGGGGAGTCTCTGGTGGCTAGACCTGGTCAGGCACAGCCTGACAAAGCAACATGGAGCTGCTCTGTGGACCCACCACCCACAGGGATTATGGAATATTATATCATGTAAAAAGGTGTGTTTGAGAACAGTGTTGTGTTCTTGTAATCTTAGTTTTGTAAACTTTCAGGTTTCTGCCTGCAAACTTTTCGTTTCAAGTCTGAGCATCCAGTTGCAGGCTTGCAAGCTAAATTTTACATGCTCTGAGGTGTCAGAGTTTTGACAGGTTTATTGCATGGTAATGTTTGGTAAAATGGCTTTGTACACTGAGTTTTGTGAGGAAGAAAGAGTGTGAAATTCAAATCCTGACTAATCAGCTTCCTTGGAGCCACTACAGCAGATCTAATTGGCTAGGCTGTTTAGTCAATCATGTGACAACTGATGTTTTGTCTCTGCTTTATCTTAGATGGGCTGAATCAAATCTCGTAGCTATTGTTACTGTTGCTGCTGCACTTCGACATGCAATTTTAATTGCAATTAATGTCACTATTTTACCTGCAAATTCTCTGTGTCACTCCAGTTTGCTGGGTTTGACCTACATCTATTCAGACTCATCTAGATGTTTAATAAAAATTGATATCTTGACAGTAAGCAGGCCATTTACACTGAAGCTTGTTTTAATTTGTTGTGTTAAGTCTTCTATTCAAATAGTACTTTGTCTCATATTCAAAGTCAGCATTTCCACAACCACAGCACCGTAAACTGGTTCTAGGGTTGTGTAACATCACTTCTCTGATGTGGAAGGAGCTGGAGCTGGTGCGGGAGGAGGAACGGAGTTGCTTTTCTGGAGTTGCTCAGTATGAGAGGTGTGGGGTGAGTGTGGGTGCCATGGAGCCTACTTTCTCCATTTCCAATATGTAATCCCATCCCAAGTTCTTGTTTAGTCAGTGTTGGTATGTATGCTGAGAGGAAGGTATGCATTCCTGTCACTTATCGCTCATCTGATCAATATTTATATGAGCCATGAACTTGCAATGTTTGAGAAATGCTTGCTCACTTGTGTTTAGTCTTTTTTTCTCAATCAAATACAATTGAATACCATTTAGCTCCAAATGAGGAGAGATTAATGCCACCTGGGTCAAAGTGGCACTAATTCCAGAGACCCTCCCTGACTGGCCATAGATAGCAGGTGACAGGATATAAAAGGTTTTGGAAGACAGTAAATCTATCAGTCTGTTTTCCCTCTCTGGGAAAATGGAGGAGGGCCTTTATTTGTTTCTCCTTTTTGTGGTTGGTCTGAATAATCTTTACTATTCTGAAAAATCAACGCCTGCTTGCTGGTCCGTACTTCCCACTCACACTATCAACCATCCACAAGTACAACATTTGGTGGCAGTGGTGGGATGGTACACCTTTGTGAAGTGGAAACCAGTGAAGGAAATAGACCAGATGAAGAGTGTGGATGAGGCTGGTTCACCAGGCATAACCCAGTTCAACAGGAGAGCCAAGAAAATGACAGGGCTGAGAGGAGCATGGAGTTTGAGCCTCTGCTAAAGGGGGCCATTGCTTCCTTTCAAAACTCACGCAACAGTTGTTCTCCAGGAGCCACTGAACCAATCCATGAAGTACCAGTAGTTCAACCAAAAGTGGTTACAGTGAGTACCCCAAGATGCTAGCTTCATGGAAGAGATGAGGGACTTCATGTGCCATTCTAAATGTACTGAAGAGATGTTGTTTGAACAGATGAGACAGCTGAAAGACTAGATGCAGTCAAGACTGTACAAGACTGGATGTCAGAAGAACAGCCTAGTCTACACTATCCTCTTCCAACACCTGCTGTTCCCAAGTCTGAACAACTAACACTTCCACACTCAGGCCTGCAGCCTTCCAGCTAAGACAAAAGACTCAACACCTTATCAACCTAACCTTATCAACATCCTGCTCTACCATTACAGCCCCTCCTACAGAATCAACTACCTGATAAACCACCCAACTGAGCTCAAGCCTCCCAGGTTTCAGAGCTGAAAATCCCTGACTTCAGAAAAGGTGAAGATGCAGAGAGCTTCTTTGTGCAATTTGAGAGGATAGCCAGGACCTGAGGTGGAGGCAGGAAGAATGGGCTGCCCAGGTAGACACCTTATTGGCTAGAAGGGCCCTTGAAGCATATGCTGGTATGAATGAAGAGCAGGCAGAGTCCTATGAAGCCACTAAAGCAGCAGTGCTAACCAAATACAATGTCACAGAAGAAGCTTATCGACAAATGTTCTTCAGCACCATTGTTCCAAGACGGGAGACAGTACGAGATAACTACAACTGACTGAAGGGACTATACAAACAACGTCCAGACAGCTGTATTAATCACCAGATTGGCAAGATAATCATTTTGGAGCAGTATCAGCGAGTACTTCAGCCAGATGTCCGTACCTGGGTGAGGGAGCATAGTCCAAAGACTCGAGAGGAAGCATTTGGGTTGGCAGAGCAGTACATGGCAGCACACTGGGATCTCATCAAGAAAAAGGTGTCTACAATGAAACCTAGGTATGAGGAGTATAGACCACCAAATACAACAGACATTGGTAATACAGACAGCAGGGTTGGAAAAAGGTCCACATAGTCATAGCCAAAAAGTGAATTAATTTGTTTCTATTGTCAGCAACCTGGCCACAAGGCTTCAATGTGTGCTTTACGAACCACCAAAGCTGTTGAAATGTGTTCAGTACCCAGATCAGAGCAGGAAATGGTACATGGTGAACCTCCAATCAGACATAAACATATAACCAATATAACCATTAATAGTAAAGTGTTAAAAGCAGACACTGGTAGTACCTAAACACTGGTAAAAACAAATTTGGTAAGCAATACTGTGGCTAATTGTGAAAAGGTTGTGAGTATTACTTGTATGTATGGTGGCAGCCAGGACTACACCACTGTTAATGCGACGCGTGAGATTGAGGGCCAAGCTTTTATGCTAACTGTGGGCGTGTTGGATAGTCTTGCTTATGATGTTATCCTAGAAGATGACTTGCTTATTCTAGACAATGTTGTTCAACAAACATCAGAGGACTGTACATGTATGGTAGTCACCAGATTTATGATTAGAGGTCTGGAACCTTTACCCAATCTTGATGATGAATTAGTCCAGGGAGGAACCAAGGTAGAGTAGATGACAGGATCGGCACGACAAAAACAGAGAGTGTGTTAGATGTCAAAGCCCTATCCTCACCAACCTTGAGAGCCCAGTTGTACAGGTGGAGAAGGTGAAGACCATGGAGATGATCCAGAAACCTGAAATCAAGAAGCAACTAAGGTCATTCCTGGGAGAATTAGGCGGTAAAGAAGGTTCATCCCTCATTGTGCTACATTAGCAGCTCCATTAACTGACCTCACAAAAAACTCCAGTACATCCAGACTGCAAAGGTCAGGGGATTGTGATCAGACTTTTAAGGTGAGTGGATGCATTAGGTGTTGGACTAGTGGCTGCCCTGGCACAAGGAGAACCAGGCCCGGAGAAGCCCATCTTGTACCCGAGTAGAGAGCTGTTTGACCAGGAGAAGAAGTATTCTACTGCTGAAAAAGAGAGTCTGACTATTAAGCGGGCAATTGAGTCCTTGTGCTACTACCTCCTGGGAAGGGAATTCCAGCTGCAGACTCACCACCGAGCCCTGAAATGAATGCACTCAATGCAACATCAGAATGCCTGGATCCTGTGGTGGTGTCTAGCCTTCCAGCTATACCAGTACAACACTGAGCATTGTTCAGGCAAGAAAAACCTTATGCAGACTATTTGTCAAGGTTACCTGAGATGTGTCAGCCAAATGGAAAGAGGGTGAGAAATGTCATGGCGCCTACTTTCTCCATTACAAATATGTAATTGAGCCAGTGTTCTTATGTATGCTGAGAGGAAGGTGCACAGTCTTCTCACTCATCTGATCAATATTTATATGAGCCATGAACTTGTGATGTTTGAGAAATGCTTGTTCACTTGTGTTTAGTCTTTTTGCTCACACAGACTTTCTGTAGGGGGATTTCCCTGACCTGCTTGACCCTTTAAGAAGGATTGCACTTCCCCTTTAAAATGTCTTTGTGGGTATTTTGTCCTGCTGTAACGTTAGCCAGTCATAAACAACATGTATTTTTGATTATGCCTCTTCAGACGGTAAACTTGATTAATATTTTTGTCAAAATACAATTGAATACCGTTTAGCTCCATATGAGGGGAGATTAATACCACCTAGGTCAAAGTGACACTAATTCCAAAGACCCTCCCTGATTGGCCACATACGACAGGTGAAAGGGTTTAAAAGGTTTTGGAAGACAGCAAACGAGTTGGTCTGTTTTTCCCTATCCAGGAAAATGGAGAAGGGACAGTATTTTGTGGACTGTGAAGGTTTTTTCCACTAAATATCTGCAGGTGATGAACCAATTAAAATTCTCCTTTTTGTGGCCAGTTTTTTTATTATGAAAATTTGATGCCTGCTTGCTAGTTCATCCTTCCCACTCACTCTACCAACCATCCTCAAACACAACAGTGGGGATACTCATGAGCCCCCTGCTGAGTGCTGCTGTGTTGGAGTTCTCCCCACAGAGCAAGAGGGTCACCTCATTGTGACTACGTGTCACAGGAAGAACAGCTCTTACTGTTGTTTGCGCCTTTGCACCAAAAGGAAGTTCATAAAGCAACTTTTTCTCCTGTTGTACTTGAATTACATCCTGTTGCTGGCCAGAAGAATGAAGTCTGCTTCAAGGAGTTGTACAGTCTGGGATTTCAACTGTTTGATGGCAAGTTAACCATGAGGAAGATGGAGATGTGGATGATTCCACCTCTGTAGAACAGGCGGACAACAAACAGCAGCCTCTCTGACATCCACACAAGTTTTCATTTGTAATGTAGTTGTTGCTTGTAAGGTGGATGTGACTGAGCTGCTCAGGAGAGCTGCAGGTTGTGTCGGTGAACCACAGCAGGTTGTTTAAAAGTGCAGGTTTTCTCAGTCTGAAGCAATGAGCCTCCAGGAACAAGCTAACTTCTTTACCATTTAGGATGCCATCATCCTGGATACGTTAACAGTTCAGTCCAAAGGAAACCACGATTATCACTGTGACAGAGGAAAGAAAAATATTAGTCATAGATGATGTCACTGATAGACTTACCTGAGCAGGTAAGCTCCAAAATGTCGGAGGAGAAATCTGATAATGCACAGTCACTCAGTGCAGAAGATCCAGAATGAAAACAGTCAGAGCTGATCCACCAAATAGGTCTCTGTGAGGTCTCATTTATGCTTGTTGAAACAGCAGAGCCACAGTCCAGATCTCTGCAAACTGCAGCTGCTGCCTTCAGGGTCCAGTCATGGTAACTCACTGGTCTCCATTCTCCCTTTTTCACCTCCAGTGTACCTGCACAGCGACTGGCTCCTCCCACCAACCTGACATGCTCTGAACAGAAACAAGAGAGTCATCAGTAAAAGAATAAAGTGAGTTTCATTAGAACAGAAATGAAGCCAAATCAAAGCTGCAGCTCCTCTTCTACCTGAGCAGGTGAGTCCAACAGCTTTGCAAAGTGAGCAGGTGCTTCTAGCTGAGTCTGATCTTCCACAGTCCAGGAGAGCAGACTCATGGCCTCCACACTGGAACTCTTTGGTCCACATTGGAGCCTCCACTTCTCCATAGAGCGCCCCCTGGAGGACTAAAGGAGCCCCACAGCCGAGCTCCCTACAGACCACCTCTGCATCCTGCTGGTCAAAGTCAGCTTCACACACTGAGGACCACGACTGCTCAGACTTCACCTCCAGTCTGCCTGAACACAGACTAGTCCCATTCACCAGCCTGACAGAGTCTGGAGAGAGAGAACCATCATTAGTTTGGGGATATTTAACTATATCATTCATACCAATGAATGATTTTCTGAATTTGAAAGTAACAATTGGTAAAAAAAAGAGAGAGCGCATCCATACCCTGACTCAAGTCTTTATGTACAGAAAATATTTCAAGCTATTTGTAGGATTTGAAAATGTCTTGCTCAGGCTCCATCTAGTGGTAACATGAAGAATGACACTGTGGTGGACGGCAATGCATGATACCAGAAATAAATATGTACAACTGTAAAAGGAGGCGTCTCTCTGTTATAAGATAGTCACGCCCCCTCATAACTCTGTTCACAGTAGAATAATGGATGAAGCTACAGCTAATCTGAATTAGACTCCTCCTGTTTTCCTCTGTCGGATTATTGCTTTCAGTAGTAGCATCTCATGCTATCAGACCTCAGCTCACAGTACAGCGAACTGTATGTATGTAACTGTTGCTTGTAAGGTGGATGTGACTGAGTTTGAAGCAATGAGCCTCCAAGAACAAACTAACTTCTCTACCCTTTAGGATGCCGTCATCCTGGATAAGTTTACAGTTAATTCTGATGGAAACCACGACTATCACTGTGACAGAGGAAGGAAAAATATTTGTCATAGATGATGTCACTGATAGACTTACCTGAGCAGGTGACCTCCACAATGTAGGAAGAGAAATTTGATGATACACAGTCACTCAGTGCAAATCCAGACTGAACACAGTCAGGATTGATCCACCAAACAGATCTCTCTGAGGTCTCATTCATGCTTCCTGTTGAAACAGCAGAGCCACAGTCAAGATCTCTGCAAACTGCAGCTGCTTCCTTCAGGGTCCAGTCAGCGTCACTCACTGGTCTCCACTCTCCCTGTTTCACCTCCAGTGTACCTGCACAGCGACTGGCTCCTCCCACCAACCTGACAGGTTCTGAACAGAAAGAAGAGAGTCATCAGTAAAAGAATAAAGTGAGTTTCATTAGAAATGAAACTGATCACTATTCTGAAGTCAGTACATCTGATCATCATGTTGATACTGAGCCGACAGAGAGCAGCGAACTGGTCTATTTACACTGTGTTAATGTGTGTTAATGATTAAATATCATATACATACGTTACTTTATATCTCAAAACTACTACTACTCCTGCTTTCTCTTGTAGTGTGAATACCTGAGCCATCCTGCTAATGTTTTGTGTCTGTGTGACAGTAATAAACATTTCATTAGACATGGTCATTCATGTAGTCTGATGAAGAGAGAGAGAACAAGTGATGCACATGAAATAGAAAATTACCACCATATTTCAACCACTGATGGTCCTGAACACACCTGTATTTAACAATACATGATGACAGCAGACAGTGATGATGTTATTTTCACTTTTTAATGCTAACATTTGCATATTTTATTAGTTATTAGTTTTGAGGGTATTTGTTCATAAACCAAAGTGGATTCATTGTCCATCACTGATGGAGGTGCGAGTAACGTCCTCCAGCTCCTCCTGGGGGATCAGAGGCGTTCCCAGACCAGATGAGATATATTCTCTCTTTTTACCTGTTGGTTGGTGTTTATCTTCAGCCTGGAGTCCTGCAGAGAAAATCAGAAAATTAATATTTATATTTTTACAGAGCTGTGAACTGAACAAACACTGTGAGGCTTTGCAGCAGCACAGAGTTCATCTCACTGAAAACACACAGATTATTGAACTACAACATATGTGGACCAGAATCGGACTTTTACATTTGTTTTACCAAATTTGCTACAGACAATTAAAACAGAGCTAAAAACACATCAGAGTAAGGTGTTTGCTCTGTGGCTTGGAAACCTGGAGACTCTCTCTAAAAACAAATAAAAGACCCTTGATTCACTGCTGTATTTGACAGGTAACCAGCGCAGTGATGCTATCACCAGCAAAGACCTTTAGTGAAAACTAATTTGTTGTTCAATTGCAACATCAGTCGTGCAGCAGCAGAGTTTTGCCTCTACTGTATATTCAAAGAACTTAATGACGCCAGTGAAATGTTCTGCCTACAAAAACAAAATTCTTTCTATTCTACTGTCATATGTCTAGTGCCTCTACTGAAATGACCTTCGTTTAATCATGAAAAAATATTATAACTGTGCATTTTATTATAACTATTTACTACTTATTTATTTATTTGTTCAATTTATAAAAGAAGCAGAAATTTGTAAGACATTCAGGAGCAAAAAGTGAGCAATGGACATAAATGAAAGCTAGAAAAATCCAGCAATGTTGGGATTTTGAGAAACCAGGCAACCTAACATAGATGCACAATAGACCACAGACCCGTGTTTGAGAGGATTTTGTCCCTAAGAATCCTCTAAGAAGATGCATTCCCCGGAAGTTAGTGTTGTAAAAATGATATTAATCTATTTGTGCTTTTGCTGGGAGGCCTGCAGCCCTCTCAAGGACCCCTGGTGGTCTTCAGATCCCAGTTAAGAACCATTCTTCTAAACAACTTGATAATCACATTAAAAATGGATAAAATGTCACAAGATCCCATAGATCTCAAATCAATACCAGCATTTTGAAAATGATACTAATACCAGTGTTTTTAGTTACCAGTAGTATCAAAGCCTTTCTCTGTAACTCTGTGTTATTATTCTAATAGAGTCAGACTGTTTGTTTAAATGCTGAAACATTTAAAGTTTCAGTCATACTTACAAGACTGCAGACAAGAATGAGAGAACATAATCACACAGCTGTAACTCTTATTCTAATGCAGCCTACATGAACACAAGCTCAACAGACGCTTCATACAGAGTTAAAGGAAAACTAACATGTTGGTTTGTTTCCTGTCTGATCGTCTGACCGCTCGTGTTTCTGACCTTTCGGACGTCTTTTTAGTGATGTCACCATGTTCACAGATTTCAGATATTAACTTGTTGAGTACAATGTTGTTATTACTGATAGAAATAATGAACAAAACTATGAAAATAAGCCAGAATTAAAAAAACAGTCTGTTTCATATAGAGTTAATACAACACAGCAGCTAAGAATGACTTCAATAACCAGAAATCCTGTGTGATGACATCACATAACCACTGTGCTATTTAAAGTCTCCGTTTCTATTTATTTCTACAAAATGATCAGTAGTCCCCTGTTGGTGACATAGGAATGTTTGTGTGTGTGTGTGTGTGTGTGTGTGTGTCTGTGTCTGTGTGAGTACTTGTATTTCTCCCTTTTGGGGACATACCTAAAGTCCCTATAACGTAAATCATTACATCATCACAGTATCCGACGGCTGCAGTTACTTCTTACTTTACAGATTTTACATTCAAAACTTAACACTGTTGTCAGGCGAAAACCTTGTATCTCCAGATCTCAGCTTTTCCAGAAACTCAGTGAAACAAACTAGTTTTAATTGGATGACTGGATGCATTTTTGTCATCACAGTTCAACTTATTACAGCTTACATGTAAACACATCAGTCATTAAACTCTGTGAAAAGAAGCGATGTGAAACTATCAGGACTGAACTGATACTTCACTACTTTTTACTGATAAAGTTTATGTTCAGTGAAGTTTTGAATGCAGGATTTTGACTTAAATTCAGTATTTTTTACAGAGGAGTTTTGAATCTTTCACACATCCATCATTAAAGCAGAGTCCTACCTGAGCTCCACAGCAACACCAACACCGTCAGCAGGTGATCCATGACCAGGTAGACCGTCTGTCTGTAGCTGTGTTTCATTAGTAGTCTCACTTCCCCTCGTTCACTGCCCCTCAGCCCTCGGTCTGATGTAACAGCGTACATCATACAGAGGCCACTGGGAGAGCAGAGGGAAAGTGGGCGGGGAGGAGCGGGGGGGGGGGGGGGGGTTGTAAGTGGAACGCACATGTCCTGGCAGTCAGTAGTCTCAACCTAATGAGGAGCTCCATCTCTTCTACTGACCCACATTAACATTATCAATCACTATTGCATGGCCTAACATCACTATAATGTGAAATTCAGTAACATGCGTAGCTCTAAATGCAAATTATGGGAATTGTAACATTCTAGTGAAGTAACTGCATAAAGTAAACTCCACAGCGAGGCAAAAATTGAATTTTGACATGATGACTGATTATCTGGATGTTCTTTCTAAATTATTTCCAAAATATAACAGTTTAAGGACAGAAAACATCTGTTTTAAATACTGTCATAGCGGAAATGATGAGAACCCCCAATGCACGCTGGGTAATCTGACTCACTCCCTCAGCCTTTGAAGAGTCAATCTCACGAAGTTCATTTGAGTTTATCAGACGCGCTGCTAATCAGCCAAATCAGCATGAAGTTTTCTCTTTTCACTCTTGACCTCTCATTGAAAACATTTACCTTCACTTATTTATAGATTTCTCATCCTCTTTTTAACACGACTTTAACGACTTTTCTCCTTGTCTGCTGCCTTCATCTTCTGCATTGAAATCAGTTGTCTTCACCTCCTCTCCTCCTCCTCTTCCCGCTCCCACATCTCTGGTTTTGACCTCCCTCCCTCCCTCCCTCTCTTGTCCCAACCCTTCTTCTTCTCCTCTCTCGCTGCGTTGCGTCTCCCTCAGCGCTCTCCTCTCAGCCCTGCAACAATGACCACACACACACACACACACACACACCCCAAACAGGAAATAAAGGAAATTTACAGGGCGATTACACAACAGCTATCACACTGGAGATTCACCCCCATTCAACATCCACCACACATCTGCCTTCGCTTCAGTGTGCATCTGTTGTGTGCTTGTTGTGTGAATCTGATGAATGTGCATGCATTCAGACGAGTGTGTGTGTGTGTGTGTGTGTGTTGTTAAGTGTGTATCTTAGAGTATATGTGTCTCTGCACATTCAAGGCTCGACACAAATCTGTCCCACTGACATGAATTACATAACTACACTGACTGCCAAGACTCATTCTTCCTCTTTCTTATTGTAACTCCCCTATGGTCAAACAAACTAGTTTTAATTGGATGACTGGATGCATTTCTGTCATCACAGTTCAACTTATTACAGCTTACATGTAAACACATCAGTCATTAAACTCTGTGAAAAGAAGCGATGTGAAACTATCAGGACTGAAATGATACTTCACTACTTTTTACTGATAAAGTTTATGTTCAGTGAAGTTTTGAATGCAGGATTTTGACTTAAATTCAGTATTTTTACAAAGGAGTTTTGAACCTTTCACACATCCATCATTCAAGCAGAGTCCTACCCGAACTCCACAGCAACACCAACACCATCAGCAGGTGATCCATGAGCAGGTAGACCGTCTGTCTCCGTCTCTGTCTGCTAATAACGAGTGTTTCTCAAACCCAAGAATGCAAAGAACAGACTCGTGATGTCGGGGAGAACGTTCTTGCTGATCGTTTTTGGAAGAATGAACTCTCAATGTCACGAGCACACAGAACGCTCTGATAACAGTTTGAAACGAGATGCTTTCTTGCTGGTATTATGCAATACCCCCAGCAGAGGCCGCCTGCAGTCCTCCAGAATAACAGCCAGGCTTCATCACCCAAAACAATTGGTGTTGCACAAAAAGCTTGATGACAAGCTGCAAAAAACATATTAATGAACTAAGTCTGTAAAGGCAAAACTGGCCTTCTTTTACAGAAATATGGTTTATATATTATAGATAATAGTCAATAGTCAACCTTATTATCCGGTTTGGACTATGCTGATGTAATTTATATACAGTGATCCTCAAAAGTCCCCCCCCCACACTCCTGCAGCACACAATGAAAGTTTTGAGAAGGCCCTTTAACGCTGTTGAATCCTGTTGATTCAGCCAATACTTTGATTCCCTCTGTGCACATATTTTCATTAAAAAGCAAACTGAGATGTGTGAGAACTAGTACAGTTTTGAGGCATCCATCCAAACTGAAATACTAAATAGTCATATATAAATGTAATTTCTAGGAGACGGGGTTTGTGCCTTCAGTGGTCGTTTCAAATGAAACTGATACTTGTAAAAAGATGTAATATTACAGGAAGCACGTGTAGCCTTTCAAGCTTATAAACCATCAGGTAATAAAACATACACATGTAATCCAATAAACCTGCAAGCATCACATGACATATATATCTATGAATTATGACTATTTGTCTCTAAATATTCCAACTTTTATAATTTTATCTCTAAACAGTCTTTTTTTAAAACTTTTTTCTCAGAAAACTACGACTTTTTTTGCTGTTGAAATATTCAGACCTTTTTCTTGAAATGCTGTGAATTAATTCTCAAAATCTAAGATTTGTTTTCTTGTTTTGTTTTATTTCGACGGCGGCCGTCAAACCTGGTGAGTAACACAACACACACTCTGGTGGAGCAGATGATCCGATATTTATTTATTGTACAAATCAAAGGAAAAAGTACAAATTTCACACAAGATCAGGCTGATAAATGACTTCATGTTTAAAACTCTTTATGTAATAACTTTTATTCCTGGTGTGACTTCACAGAGCAGATCCTCTCTGGCTGTACACACACACACACACACTCATATATATATATATATATATATATGAGTGTGTGTGTGTGTGTGTATACTGTATATGTGTGTGTTAGAAGTAGCTCTGCAGCGGCTCTCCCAGGATGTTCTCCATCTCCTGAACGACCTTCTGAACCTGCTGCTCCACCTCCTCACACTCATCTGAAAGACAAACAGCAGAGTGTCGGTTATAGTGATGAGCTGAATGTGTGTGTGTGTGTGTGTGTGTGTGTGTGTGTGTGTGTGTGTGTGTGTGTGTGTGTGTGTTTGTGTGTGTGTGTGCGTGTGTGTACTCACCCTCCATCAGTTCGGCCAGGAAGGGGATGGTCTCTGGCAGCAGCACCATGTAGTTCTCCTTCAGCTTGGCTGCCAGCTCCATCAGCACCAACAGGGAGGAGAAACGCACCTGACAGACGAGGAGGAGGGACGCAGTGAGCTTTTATATACTTTTATCAAATTACACATGATGATGTGAAACAGCTCATCATGCTTTCCGTCAGAACAATTACAAATACTACATGGGTACATAATGCTGTATTTTATTCGCCTTAACTTTAAAGTTAAATTCTAGCGTCTTTTTAGTACAATATCACACAATATGAGCTGTAAATCAACATATATATGAAATATATATGTAGTATTTTTCAGCCCTGAGTAGCTCCTCTCAGGCGGCACATCCTCCAAAAATCAGAGCGGAGGTAGAGGAGCCTACCTCCGCCTGAGAGGCGAGAGGCAGGGCAGAAACACCCAAGTCTCTAAGTCCAACTTGATTTATGGCTGTTATAAATAAACAGATTAAAGTAGAATAAAACATGCAGTCATTCAGGTGTGTGTAGATGTGTATAGATGTGTGTAGGTGTGTGTAGATGTGTGTAGATGTGTGTAGGTGTGTGTAGGTGTGTGTGTGTAGGTGTGTGTAGGTGTGTGCAGGTGTGTGTGTAGGTGTGTGCAGGTGTGTGTAGATGTGTGTGTAGGTGTGTGTAGGTGTGTGTAGGTGTGTGTGTGTAGGTGTGTGTGTGTAGGTGTGTGTAGGTGTGTGCAGGTGTGTGTAGATGTGTGTAGGTGTGTGTAGGTGTGTGCAGGTGTGTGTAGATGTGTGTAGGTGTGTGTGTAGGTGTGTGTAGGTGCGTGGAGGTGTGTGCAGATGTGTGTGTGTAGGTGTGTTTAGATGTGTGTAGGTGTGTGTGTAGGTGTGTGTAGGTGTGTGTAGGTGTGTGTGTAGGTGTGTGTAGGTGCGTGTAGGTGTGTGTAGGTGTGTGTGTAGGTGTGTGTGTAGGTGTGTGCAGGTGTGTGCAGGTGTGTGTGCAGGTGTGTGTAGGTGTGTGTAGGTGTGTGCAGGTGTGTGTGTAGGTGTGTGCAGGTGTGTGCAGGTGTGTGCAGGTGTGTGTGCAGGTGTGTGCAGGTGTGTGCAGGTGTGTGTGCAGGTGTGTGTGTAGGTGTGTGCAGGTGTGTGCAGGTGTGTGCAGGTGTAGGTGTGTGTAGGTGTGTGCAGGTGTGTGCAGGTGTAGGTGTGTGTAGATGTGTGTAGGTGTGTGCAGGTGTGTGCAGGTGTAGGTGTGTAGGTGTGTGTAGATGTGTGTAGATGTGTAGGTGTGTGCAGGTGTGTGTAGGTGTGTGTGTGTAGGTGTGTGTGTGTAGGTGTGTGTGTGTAGATGTGTGTAGGTGTGTGTAGGTGTGTGAAGGTGTGTGTGTGTAGATGTGTGTAGATGTGTGTAGGTGTGTGTAGATGTGTGTAGGTGTGTGTAGATGTGTGTAGATGTGTGTAGGTGTGTGCAGGTGTGTGTGTAGGTGTGTGCAGGTGTGTGCAGGTGTGTGTGTGTAGGTGTGTGTAGATGTGTGTAGGTGTGTGCAGGTGTGTGTAGGTGTGTGTGTGTAGGTGTGTGCAGGTGTGTGTAGGTGTATGTAGATGTTTGTAGGTGTGTGCAGGTGTGTGTGTAGGTGTGTGTAGGTGTGTGTGTGTAGGTGTGTGTAGGTGTGTGTGTGTAGGTGTGTGTGTGTAGATGTGTGTAGGTGTGTGTAGGTGTGTGTAGATGTGTGTAGGTGTGTGAAGGTGTGTGTGTGTGGGTGTGTGTAGATGTGTGTAGATGTGTGTAGGTGTGTGTAGATGTGTGTAGGTGTGTGTGTGTAGATGTGTGTAGGTGTGTGTAGGTGTGTGTAGATGTGTGTAGGTGTGTGAAGGTGTGTGTGTGTAGGTGTGTGTAGATGTGTGTAGGTGTGTGTAGGTGTGTGTAGATGTGTGTAGATGTGTGTAGATGTGTGCAGGTGTGTGTGTGTAGATGTGTGTAGATGTGTGCAGGTGTGTGTGTGTAGGTGTGTGTAGGTGTGTGTAGGTGTGTGTAGATGTGTGTAGGTGTGTGTAGGTGTGTGCAGGTGTGTGTGTGTAGGTGTGTGTAGGTGTGTGTGTGTAGGTGTGTGTAGGTGTGTGTAGATGTGTGTAGGTGTGTGTAGGTGTGTGTAGATGTGTGTAGGTGTGTGTAGATGTGTGTAGGTGTGTGTAGGTGTGTGTAGATGTGTGTAGGTGTGTGTAGGTGTGTGTAGATGTGTGTAGGTGTGTGAAGGTGTGTGTGTGTAGGTGTGTGTAGGTGTGTGTAGATGTGTGTAGATGTGTGTAGATGTGTGCAGGTGTGTGTGTGTAGGTGTGTGTAGATGTGTGTAGATGTGTGTAGATGTGTGTAGATGTGTGCAGGTGTGTGTGTGTAGGTGTGTGTAGGTGTGTGTAGATGTGTGTAGATGTGTGCAGGTGTGTGTGTGTAGGTGTGTGTAGATGTGTGTAGATGTGTGTAGATGTGTGCAGGTGTGTGCAGGTGTGTGTGTGTAGGTGTGTGTAGATGTGTGTAGGTGTGTGTAGGTGTGTGTGTGTAGGTGTGTGTAGATGTGTGTAGATGTGTGTAGATGTGTGCAGGTGTGTGCAGGTGTGTGTAGATGTGTGTAGATGTGTGTAGATGTGTGCAGGTGTGTGTGTGTAGGTGTGTGTAGATGTGTGTAGATGTGTGTAGATGTGTGCAGGTGTGTGCAGGTGTGTGTGTGTAGGTGTGTGTAGATGTGTGTAGATGTGTGTAGATGTGTGCAGGTGTGTGCAGGTGTGTGTGTGTAGGTGTGTGTAGATGTGTGCAGGTGTGTGCAGGTGTGTGTGTGTAGGTGTGTGTAGATGTGTGTAGATGTGTGCAGGTGTGTGCAGGTGTGTGTGTGTAGGTGTGTGTAGATGTGTGTAGGTGTGTGTAGGTGTGTGCAGGTGTGTGTGTAGGTGTGTGTAGGTGTGTGCAGGTGTGTGTGTAGGTGTGTGTAGGTGTGTGCAGGTGTGTGTAGGTGTGTGTAGGTGTGTGTAGGTGTGTGTGTAGGTGTGTGCAGGTGTGTGTAGGTGTGTGTGTAGGTGTGTGTGTGTAGGTGTGTGCAGGTGTGTGTGTAGGTGTGTGTAGGTGTGTGTAGGTGTGTGCAGGTGTGTGTGTGTAGGTGTGTGCAGGTGTGTGTAGATGTGTGTGTGTAGGTGTGTGTATAGGTGTGTGTAGGTGTGTGTGTAGGTGTGTGTAGGTGTGTGTGTAGATGTGTGTGTGTAGGTGTGTGTAGGTGTGTGTGTAGGTGTGTGCAGGTGTGTGTGTAGGTGTGTGTGTGTAGGTGTGTGTAGGTGTGTGTGTAGGTGTGTGTAGGTGTGTGTAGGTGTGTGCAGGTGTGTGTGTAGATGTGTGTGTGTAGGTGTGTGTAGGTGTGTGTGTAGGTGTGTGTAGGTGTGTGTGTAGGTGTGTGCAGGTGTGTGTGTAGGTGTGTGTGTGTAGGTGTGTGTAGGTGTGTGTGTAGGTGTGTGTAGATGTGTGTGTGTAGGTGTGTGTAGGTGTGTGTGTAGGTGTGTGTAGGTGTGTGTGTAGGTGTGTGCAGGTGTGTGTGTAGATGTGTGTGTGTAGGTGTGTGTAGGTGTGTGTGTAGGTGTGTGTAGGTGTGTGTGTAGGTGTGTGTGTGTAGGTGTGCTCACCTTGGCGTTGGTGTGTCTGGTCTTCAGGAGGATCTGGTAGTTGAGGGTCTTCCACTGAGTGTCGTCAGCCAGCGCCACAGAGAACTGACCCACACAGGGAACCAGGTGTCTGGTCACCCTCTGCTGGTAGACCTGGTCTCCACCCAGAGTGTTCTCCACCTGCACACACACACAGGAAACAAAAATGAATCATTGAGCGAACATGATCTGCTTCAACAAACTTTAAAAATAATCTGATTTACTTTGATGGAAACCAGTAAAAACAAACTGGTGTCTTCGTCCTGCTGCAGGAAACTTTACACACGTCAAACATTCCTGATAAACACTGAGCACTTTATTAGGAACAGAGTCCGATACAACATCGCTGGTCATGCAGGCGAGTGAACGGTGCTCTTCCTGTCAGCTGCAATCAACACTGCCTTCAACCTGTTGAAGAAAATCACTCAAGTCCTTGTTCATAGTTCGCTGTGGTGGAAGTGGTTTAATAGCGTTCCAGCGTGTGTGTGTGTGTGTGTGTGTGTGTGTGTGTGTGTGTGTGCGTGAGCTCTCACCTGGTCGACCAGCGGGCCCAGCAGGGCGTCGGCTCGCTCCTTGCTGAGGAAGCGCTGCGTGTCGTACAGGAAGATCTTGTGGAGGCAGTCGAGGACGTACTGGAGCAGCAGAGCGCTCTTCTCGACGCCGCGCTCCGAGTCAAACAACGACTCGTCTGACGAACACAGAGCGGAGCAGAGAGGAGAAACATTTATATAACGCTGCTGGTAACAGTTAAAACATATAAAATTAAATAAAAATAATGAAAGTACAGAATTAAAACTAATAATAATAGAACAGAGTCCGGCTCACCTGTCTTGGAGACGTTGGTCTGTCGGAGGAGGTCTGCGAACGCTTTCACCAGGTTTCCTGCGAACAGGACGAACAGGCCTTTGAGCCGCTCGGCGATGCAGTCAGACAGTCGGTAGAAGGTCAGCATACGCTCTTTACTTCCTGCTTCAGATTTACTCCAGTCGAACAGCTGCAAGAAGAGAAACAAGCTGCGTCAGAGCTTCAACTATCAGCCGCTGGAAACGGTTAGAAACATCTGGATCGTCTCCTAAGTCGTGATCGTTAGTTTGGTGACGTTACCTTGAAGAAGAGCGGCCTGAACGTGACCTCGGACAGCTTCATCACCATGACGAGCAGACAGTCGATCACGGAGCCCTCGATCTGCGCCGTCTTCTCCAGATCACCCTGCGGGGAAGAAAAAACGTCACAATGTTGATCCCAGAACGAGACGCCAAACGACAGAACGGTTACCGACGGACGGACGGACGGACCTGGCAGTGCTCGGCTCTGAAGTCCAGGGCGGCGAGGAAGAAGGTGGTGAGCTCTGATTGGTGGAAGTTGAGCTGATCTTTCTCCATGTGAGCGATGTGTTCCTTCAGGATGCTCATCAGCGCCCCCAGCTGGCCCTTCCTGTCCACGACCATGACGCTGTAGCACTTGGTGACGGTGGGCAGTAGGACCCTGGGGGGCAGCTTGGTGGCCAAGGTGCTCCTCAGCGAGGCGAGACGCACCGACAGCTGAGCGGTGACGGAGGAGGAAGAAGAAGAGGAGGAGGAGGCCTCGACTAGCCGAGTCAGCCGACACACCTGCAGGAACAGGAAGTGTTGGCATGGTAACATGTTTAATAATAAGCATCAGCTGCACACTGCAGACGTCCATCTTTAGGAAACAGTGATCGATCGACTTTCTATGGACCGTTAACTAATTAATTAATTAAGAGAATGACGGACAGGTGATTGGTTGATGCAGAGAGTCGTCAGTTGCAGAGTGTTTACCTGTAAGGTGGTGTCCTGCAGGTAGGGGCTGATGAAGTGCGGCAGCGTCTCTGTGACGCGCTGGAGGGCGGTGACGGCGCTCAGCAGGTAGATCTCATTGGTCAGCAGCTCCTTCCTGTCTGTCAGCGTGAGCAGCACCGCCGGCATCAACCTGCAGGACACAACAGACTGTAAACCAGACGTTCTCCCTGTAAACATCTCAGCAGGACGTCTTTAAAAACATCTCTGAGTCGTTCCTACGGACCTCGGCAGCTGCGGGATGGCGAGGGCTTTGAGCGTGCTGACCACCTCCGCGATGCAGAGCAGAGCGCTGCCCGTCACGTTCTTCTCTTCTTCGGGTGACGTGACGACGTCCACCGTCTTCAGCAGGACGGGGACGAACGCCTCCTGGTGGTCGGAGCCGAAACTGCGGCAGAGCAGCTTGAGGCTGTAGAGCGCCGTCTGCCGGTTGATGGCCTGCTCCGCCTCCTCCTCCTCCTCCATCACCTTAGCGTGACTTTTACCCACAATGCTCAGCAGGTCGCCAGTCAGCTGTAAGAGCGCGGTGACCTGCGACGGAGGGAAGGAAAGTAACTCAGTCAACCAATTATGATAAATGTTATTATATTTTTATAATACTCGGTTATGAATTCAATCAAAAATGAAAGAAAACGATAAAAACAATTAAACAAAGCTAATAAAACAGAATATGATTATTGATATTGATAAAGTTATGCAGTCATGGTTCAACAATAAATACAATAAGTAAAATATCACGTCAGGCTGGGAAATCCAGTAACTCACTTTCTTTATTGGGCAAGTGGTAAAAAAAAAAGTAAAAAATAAATAAACAAATAAAATAAAAAATGTTTCAGTTATTTTTTTTCGATCATCCTCGTATTATGAATTATGTTCTCGTTCTCTGGCCCACAGCACGGCCGCCTCCCCTCGTACACATCGCAGGTTACTGGTCCACATCCAGGGATGTGCAGAGAGCCCAGTATTTGTATTTGTATTTGTTGAGGCAGCGAAATTATTTGTATTTGAATAAAAGTGGAAAGAGGTTTAAAATCCTGCTTTTGTTTTTATTAGGCTTTTAATTTTAGAAAATTAAAGTGTTACAATAAGTGTTCATGAAGCGTGTGTCAGTAGTTCCGCCCCCGACTCCAGGACTGATGTCCAAACAAGGAAATGTGCATCATGCAGCAGGTGGATGTGACTCCCCTCACTGAGACCTGCTGACAGACGTCACAGCGGAGAGACACTGAGATAGTGATGTAACCGACCTGCACTTTTTCTTCCCGAAAACAAATAATTTTTAAAATATTTGTATGAAACAAATATTCGTAAAAATAAACTCACTATTTGTGCTGAATAACGTATTTGTATTTGGGCACGCCCCCTACCCACGCCGTTGGCCAATCAAGAACTGAGTTACTAGTCGTGTGATGCGTGAAACAAACAGGAAATAGTGCAGCGTGTAATTTTTAACAAACATTAATACTCTCGAGAACGTGGAAGCTTGAAGTTACATTATTTTAAATAACATATATATGAAATAATTTAAGTTTTCTTACATTACGTAAATTTGTTAATTTATGTTATTTTACACAAGTTATCTTATGTTGTGTTTTATTAAAGTTGTCTTATGGTGCCTTGTTTTATCTTGTGTTATATTATTCTATGTTACACTTTATGTTATTTTATTAGTAACATCTGTAAAGTGTCATGAAAGTATTTAACTTACATGATGTTAAAGTTTTATGTGACAGATGTTTGAGCCTCTAAATGAATAAAGGAGTATCAGGTGTATTTGTAAAGTGTATTTGTGCACCTGTTGTTCCTCCCACTGCGTCCTGTGCTGCAGCTTGTTGTTCAGCAGCTCCATGGCCTTCCTCCTGACGGACGGCAGCTGATTTCCCATCAGCCCTCTCATCACTGTGATGAAGGTATCCGTGGGCAACAAGGCATTCACCTTAACAGAAGATAAAGAGGAAGAACGTGTTTGGAGTGTTTTTTTCTACCACATACTGTCAAAAGGTAAAAATCAACGAACCTTATCCAGAACATCGTAGGCTTTATTCAGCAGAACTCTCCAGAACTTGGCGGTGGGCTTGTCGGCGTTCTCCTCCACGCAGCGAGCGACGCTCTGGATGTAACGCAGGATCTCCTCCAGCAGCCTGAACAAAGAGGACGTGTTCATCTCAACGCTGTCATAACGTTTGTCTTTACTCGTCTAAAGATGGACGTTAATACAGCGCCACAAAAATGAAGCCAAAGCATCTGGATCGCCCCCTGGTGGCTGGTCATAAGCCCCGCCCCCTCCATGTTAGCAGATGGGACGAACTAAAAAAATCATTTTAGGTCGTTCTTATCTCGCTGATGTTTGTCCAAGTTCTATTTTTTCCTATAACTTTGTTTTTAATAAGTTATTTGACGATATAAAAAGGGGGCGTGGCGTTATGATTGACAGCCGCCCTCAAACCTCTGTCAGGTGGCGGGACGGCTGAGGGGGGCGTGTCCAGCGGTCCATCATCCCGCCGCCTGACTGACTCTACTCCCGGAAAGATAAGAGATTCTATTGTTTTGGCTTCACTTTTGCACAGCGGCAGGAAGTGGAGACGCGTCGACTCACCGCTGCTGCAGCTGCTGAAGAGACTCGTCAACGACGTCGCCGCCGTCTGACACCTGAAACACACGACATCAAATGTTTTCTGTGTGAAGACATTACTGCTGAAGCCACTTTAACACCAAATATTATAATGAGTATTATTACTGCTGTATCTTCTGTGTATATATCTGTTTAAAAAATTATATAAATACTAATAATAATAATATCAAAAATATAACTGAAAGTCGAGAAAGTTCCATATTTTTCTGATGTTTTCAACAAATCCAGTCCAACAAAGTGTCAATACTTTCTTAAAAGTAAAAAACACAATCAGCAGGTTAAAAGTCTCTAATATAATAATATACATTCAGTTTATGAGGTACATGCAGGTTAAACAGCAGCATGAACTTCATCCTCCATCAAGTTGGACAGTTTGAACAGAAATTTAACTTTAATTTCTTAAAGCCAAAGTGACGTCTTCACATGTTTTATTAAACCCACCTTCCCGATGAAGCTGGCCGAGCCGAGCAGCTGAGCCATGAAGGAGACGGAGAGGAACTTGAAGTGTCGCAGCTCTTTGCTGCTGTGAGCCTCCAGGCTGAAGATCAGCTCCTCCACCTTCTCCTCTTCCTCCTCCTTCTTCTTGGCTCCTCGCCGGCCGACGGGACGCTTCGCTGGAGCTGCAGAGGACGAAAAACATCGGTTCATACAGACGGAGCTGCTGCTCGCTGACTTCACTCTGTCTATTCACTCTATATATATATATATATATATACATATATATATAAATATATAAATATATATATAAATAAATATATAAATATATATATAAATAAATATATATATATATATATATATATATATATTTATTTATCTATTTTGAGGTAAAAGCAGACGGAGCAGATTAAAGTCAGAAGACTTTCAGGCGTCTCACCGTCGTCTTTGTCGTCGGGCAGCTGCAGCAGGAAGTGCAGGATGTTGATGATGGAGGTGAGCTGCTCCGTCACCTCAAACTGACAACACAGAGAAATCCAGAAGTCCACGTCTCTCTCCAGAGCTGCATCCTACACACACACACACACACACACACACACACACACGCACACACGCAATAACAGAAAGCTTAGTTTAACTTGTTACATCACGTTTTAATATCATAATACTATAAATATCGACATGGCGTTCCTTTGACAGCTCGTAGAATTTTTAGCACCAAACGTGGATTCATCCGCTGCTGAAAATAGTCCCCAACAAATGCACTATCACTACCGACAACTTTCCTCCAGTTTTCTTGTTAAAACAAACTAAAAGTCTTTGTGTACTGCTGCATCAGTAAGTGGGAATAAAAACCTTCAGATAAATAAAAACGCTCCTTGCCTTCTCGCTCACGGAGCTGGCGGTCTGCGTGGCGTGCAGCTTGAACAGCAGGAGCATTAGGACCCAGAGGAAGCGGGCGGGACCCAGCGTGGTCACCAGCTGAGTGAGGATGGGCAGACGCCGGTGCTCGGGGACATGAGGCAGCGCGTCGGCGAACACGTGCGCGATCCTCGTCACCACGGCGTCCACGTGAGCCGAAGACCGGCCGTCGGAGAGCTGCTGGGCCTGAAGAGGAGGAGAGAGGAAGAGGAGGAGGAGGAGGAGAGAGGAAGGATGTTAGAGAGAAATATTTAATAAGGATAAGGACCTCCAAACTAATCTAAACTTAAAAATGTCCATGAATGGACATCCATTCTGTAACCTTGGTTGCTAAGGTGGTTGCTAAGGTGGTTGCTAAGGTGTTTCCATGTGTTGTCCACTCTCAAGTTGACATTTGGAGTAAAGAAGGAGAAACAAAAGTGAAATCCTGCTACTATAGTTTGTTTACGTAGCCTCCGGAGCCGGAGGAAGCTTCCTGAAAGCTGACCAATCAGAACAGAGTGGGCTCATCAGGAGGGCGGGGCTTAAAGAGACAGGAGCTAAAACGGCCTGTTTCAGACAGAGGCTGAACTGAGGGGCTGCATAAAGGACCAGTAGAAGATAAATAAGGAGTTTTTATTCCAGTAGAGCCCCAGAATATAAACATAGAGCTGACTGGAAATGTGTCCTCTCACCTGGATCAGAGCAGGTATGACCATCTGCACCGTCTTGTCGATGACTCTGAAGCTGTAGGCGTCGTCCAGACGCATGATGTTGGCTCCCATGAAGGTGAAGATGGGCATGATGTTGTGCAGGACTTTCTCCTGGAGGACGAGGACGAGACGGAGGTCAGCAAGTAAAGATCTGTTTATGTGGCTGTTTTTAAAATTAACGTTACAATGGGACACAAACAGACTAATCAGGTAAGAAAAGTGAAATAAATGTGCAGAATCATAACAAACTGCAGCTTAGAGACAAACAAACAAGATCTGGAGATATATGGAGCGATTTGTTGAGTGGATCAGTTTGAAATGAAGCTCGGAGGAATAAAAGAAACAGCCACAGTGAGATTTAAACACTTTAGACTCAGCAAACTAAACAAAAAAAACATCTTCACTGTTTCTCTTGTCGTGGTGACAGAATGATGTGTTTGTTCGTCTGGGACGAAGGACTCACGGGGAAGATGGAGGCGACGGTGCCCAGCAGCAGCAGAGCGTGATGGTGAGTCTGCGGCATGTCGGACGCTCTGATACACTGAACCACCAACTCAACACTGAACTTATCTTCATCCAGAACGTCTGAACACAACAAACAACACAGATGTTACATGAACTTCCTGCAAGAAAGGCCTGAGAGTGGATCTGTTTCCTCTCTGAGGGACCAGACGGAAATGTACTTTATGTATTATTTTACATGCAGTATTTGAACATTGCAGTACTGGTACTCTGACTGCAGTCCAGGGTCTCTCAGTACTCTACCTGTCCCTACAGGAGCTCCATCAGGAGACAGTTTGTTGCAGACGTTGAGCAGACAGCTGAGCAGCAGCTGCTTGGTGTACTCTCTGTTGGTGTCGTCACCTGAAGACGCTTCAAGACTCCTGAGAACAAAAAGACAAACAACAAACATTTGAAGAGAAAACAGGAAATCTGTTTATCTGGTTTACAGTTTTTACTCTAAACTGACACAGTAGAGCTGCAACGATGAGTCGAACGACAGAAAATGAACTGTTCTGATAATCGAATAATCGTTTTATTTACTGCTTCCAGCTTCTAAAATCAATAAAACTTTATTTATACAGCACCTTTCATACAGGTTAGAGCGATTCAAAGAGCTTCACTGATGACTAACAAGCCAATAATCAGACAGAACAAACATAGACGGTAAATAGTGAAATAATCAGAGAATTATGAACCAGAGAAATAAAAATGTTTAGATTATTTATGTAGTTTAGTTAAATATTTGTGCTAAACGTTTAACTTCACAGTCAGATATTTAGTTGCTTGTAAGGTTTAAATCTTTCCCTCCATAAAATCATATTTTTCTAAACTCATTTTAATTTGAAGTAAATTTACATTTTCAAACAAGAAAATAAAAATAGAATCACATCCGTATTTTAACCCAAAATTAATTCATTATTACTAATTAAAATTAATTATTTAAAATTGAAAAAATATTTTTATTTTATTAAATTATTTTTTTCTAATTCAATATATTTTTATTGACTTTTTTTGGTAAAACATTTCATACAAAACTAACAAATAACAATAATAATAATAATAATAATAATAATAATAATAATGATGATGATGTTGTATATGTAAAGTGGGAGTAATAAGTTTAAGATGACATTAAATACTCAAGAGCCTCATAACTACATTAGGCAACAAATAATTACATCTGACAGCAGAAATACATATATATTTATAGATATATATAGATAGATAGTTGTTGTGTCCAAAGATACGACAGATAAACTTTTAGGCCTTTACGGCTCCGTAATGGTTTCATTTTAAACTGTCAGCCATAAACTTCCATATAATCTGTTTTCTGGGTCCAGTAAATATTTAAATGATATAATTTTCAGATGACATCATTCCTCTGTTAAAAATCTGGAAACTGTTTTTTATGCAGTTTTCTCAAAGCTCTTCGAGTCGTCTGAGTGATTTAAAGGTAAAATATGAAGACGAGATGTTTCTCCTTCACTCTTCATCAGAGCGTTTAACTGCTGGTCACCTGGAGAGCAGAGAGAACAGAACCGGCACCAGCGTCTGGGCTCTCTTCAGCTTCTTCTTGTGCTGCAGCAGCTCCAGGATCAGAGTGACTCTCTGCCAGGACACAGCGCCCCCCTGTGGTCCCACATCACCGCCCTCCTCCGGTTTCCTGTCCACAGAAAACATCACATCATCACCTCTGTCTTCTGCTGCTAAAGATCATTTTACTTTGGTAGAATTACTCTAAGAAACATTTAAATGAAAGAAGAATTTCTGATTATTTTGATCTGAATGTAACAACTTCTGCTGCAACATAAAGAAACCACATTAAGAAAATAAAACACTGATTATTCAGGACTTCCTGTTCCTCTACTGACACAGATCTGACTGCAGATTCATGTGACTTGAGATGTTGTGAAAACAGTGAAACGAGCTTCACCTCTGCAGCATTTTGCTCCTGCGGGTTTGCTGCACCGTCACACTGACTTTGGGTTTCTCAGGCGGAGCGAGCTCATTGGCTACCAGCTGACCGTCGACGGCGATCTGTCAAAGAGAAGAAATGATCTTCAGTTAAAGAAAGAGCAGCGTTTCATAATCAGGATCAGACTTTTAAAGAGTAACGATCAGGCTCAATGCGCCACCTGAAGGTGGAAATGACTGATTGATGACTTTGATCATTGATCAACTCTTATTTTGAAATTTCACACAATAAAGCGTGTTTGTTGAGGAGAGTTGATCTGTGAGTTACAGTCTGTAAGTTTGTTGTTTTCCACTCATTAAACGCTTTTATCTTTTCATCCATAAATCCCTGACTGGACATTTACCAGTCCAGTGTAACATCTATACTGGACATTTACCAGTCCAGTGTAACATCTATACTGGACTGGACCACAGGACTCTACTAACTGTCTGATGACTCTTATTTTGAAATTTCACCCAATAAAACTTGTTTGTTGAGGAGAGTTGATCTGTGAGTTACAGTCTGTAAGTTTTAGTAACTGTTGTTTCCCACTCATTAAATGTAATAAACTCTTTTATCTTTTCATCCATAAATCCCTGACTGTAGTAGAGATATAGATCCAGTATAGATGTTATACTGGACATTTACCAGTCCAGTGTAACATCTATACTGGACTGGACCACAGGACCAGACTCACTCTACTAACTGTCTGATGCTTCAAGTCCTGCAGGTTGATTCTGAACTGAGAACCAGTCGTCTTCACTGATTATTGTCTTCTGCTTCGTTTAACTGTGTATTTCTGTGTCTCAACATCACTGCTAATGAGGGAAACGTTTACAGCAGATCTGAACCATGATTAGAAGACCTGCAGGTGTCAGAGAACCTGCTGGTAACTGTTGTATGTTCAGAGCTCGTCTTGATGTTTAAGGCTGTTGAACAGTAACGTTAGCTTAGCGATGCCTCGATTTAAGGCTGTTGAACAGTAACGTTAGCTTAGCGATGCCTCGATTTAAGGCTGTTGAACAGTAACGTTAGCTTAGCGATGCCTCGATTTAAGGCCGTTGAACAGTAACGTTAGCTTAGCGATGCCTTCATCATTTTAAAGAGAACAAATGTTGAAAATGTTTCTCACAGTTGATCAGATTTATCATGACTGCAGTGTAAAAGCTCAAATGTTAACGAACTTTTGTCAAAACATCAATATGACATGAAATACACACAGTTTCATTCACAGTGCAGCAGTTATGAGGAACCAACATGTAGAAACAGATTCACTTGGAACACCGAGCCTGAAAACCAGTCAGACCAGGACCAGGACCAGGACCAGGACCAGGTCTGGTACCTCTGGTGGCTGCTCACCCCTTTAAAGGCGCTGCTGATGGCGTTGGCCACCGGAGGACTCCTGCTCTCCACCAGCAGGTCGAACATCACCGACAGAAGCTTCTGCTGAACCTTCTCGTCTCCGAGCGCCGAGAAGAACGACTTCGAGATCTGCGGAGAAGAAAGAAGAAGAAGATTTTACACCTGAAAACACCGACAACATGACTGATGGGTTTATATGGTATTTTTGTGTCCTCTTTAACTGGTGTTATACTGGTGGATATATATGTTGACTGGTTTCGCTTCATAGAGTCAATAAAGTGAGTCAGTAAGTTTCTGAACACAACAAGCTTCTGCCTGCTTATTAAATATAAAAACATCCTGCAGGACATGATGTCATCACATGATTGATGAAAGAGACACATTTCATTCATTTGACTCAGAAGTTAAATTTCTTCTCTTTTAATTTGGAGGCTGGATTTTAATCACCAACTGTAGATATTAGTGTTTTTAAACATCAAGTGTTGTTTTAAACCTGATTTTATTGGTTTTATGTCTTTTAATCCTGGTTTTAACAGGTTTAACTGTCCATGATTTGATTTTATTCCTTTATCTTTCAGTTTAATCCTGGTTGTTGTGGATTTATTCCTGGTTTTACGCCTGTTGTCGTCCCTTGTTTTCACACTGGCTTTATGTTAACGCTGGTTTTAACACCTTGTTCATTCCTTTAAACTTGTTTTTTTGCTTTTTAATTCAGTTCTAACTTGAGTTTCATACCTGGTTTTTATTCTGGTTTTAAAGATTGATTTGAATCCTGATGTTGGTGCAGTTTTATTGTTTGAAGCCTGATGTAATCCAGGTTTAATCCCTGGTTGATCTAATCCTGACCTGCTCCAGGGCGATGATCTGGCAGCTGGGGACGTCGGGGTGCGGCAGGGTCGGGGTCCTCAGAGCTCTGATGAACAGATCCAGACAGTTCTGGTCCTCGGCCAGCAGGGGGGCCGACGCCTCGTCGTACTTCCCCAGGATGAGCTGCATGAGCTGGGCCTCGGCTCGCAGCAGGGTGGGGGTGTCGGGGCCGCTCTGCTCCAGGAGCCGATCCAGAACGGGAAGCAGGGCGGACAGGACGGACTGGGAGGAGGAGGAGGAGACGGTTCAGGTCAGTGGGTTTTATTATTTTTCTGCAGCAGGTTCAGATGTTTTAGGCGCGTCTCCGCTCTCACCTGTCCGTTGACGTGGCTCAGCGCTCTCAGCAGGCCGGCGGCGCTGTACGACGGGCAGCAGGGAGTCTGAACGCTCTGCAGCAGCTGCTGCAGCGACGACTGCAGCTTCTTCTGCTGCGACTTCACTTTAGCCGACAAAGACTCCTCATGAAGAACGCCCAGAGCCTGCAGGGTGTTTATCATTCCCCAAAATAAGCAAGAAGTCGTTTTACAAAGTCGTTTGATTGAAATAAAATATAAAAAACAATTATTTAAATCAGAATATTTGATCACAGATGTTTCCTGATGTAATGACGTGTGGTCCAGTAGACGTGTGATTATTCATTACTATGTTTCTGTTTACAATAGACACAAATAAACTATTATCAACACACTGACACAATTAGATTAGAGATCTGTAATTCTGTTATAAGTTTCTTGGAAAAAAATACTAAATTTGACAGTAATAAAAGCTGAAACAGAGACAATATTAAATGTTAATTATCAAACATACAGTTTAACATACATGAAGAATAAGAATTCAAATAATACATAAATAAATATTTACTTGTGTTAAAACTTGTCTCTATTTAGATAATTATCATGAAAGAATTTTGGACATATCTTTAAAAATATGAAGATTTGATTTCACATCTTTATAATTTAAATGATTCATGTTTTAAATTGTGGATCAAAGAAGCTGATTGATGGATATAAAACCAGATAAACTGATAAATGATCGTTTGAAGAAGAGTTTGAGACGTTCTCACCGTGCTCAGGTACGACGGGTCGGCCATGATCTCCTCCGAGGTCTTCAGGAGCTTCTCTGTGATTGGCTGGAAGGGGGAGGCGTCGGCTCCTGATAGGCTCTGCAGCGCGCCGAGCGCCGCCCTCCGGACCTCCCGAACCGGCGAGCTGAGACAACACAGCAAGGACGGGACCACTGACACACACACGCGCATGCACGCACACACACACACAGACACACACACACACGCACACACACACACACACACAGACACGCACGCACACACACGCACACGAACGCACACACACACACGCACACACACGAACACACACACACACATACAGACACACAGAGTTACTTGATTTCCTCATAATTAACTGATATGTTAATTATTCTCTGATGTCTGTTGATGTTTGTTGTTGTTTGTTGATGTTTGTTGATGTTTGTTGATGTTTGTTGATGTTTGTTGTTGTCTGTTGATTTGTTTTTTCTTACCTGGCGAGTCGGCAGCCGTCAGCTGGGTCAGCGTGGTGGCCGGCTGAGCGCTCAGCAGAGCTCTGCCCATGTAGAGAGCCTGAGTCTGCAGGACGGCGCCCACCTTCACGTCCAGCTGGTCTCCATGGTTACTGCCGTATCCCCACAGCATGCACAGGAACCTGAAGAGCATCGCCGGCTCCCGCAGGTGAACCTGGAAGAGATTTAATTTATTTACCACAGATTCATTAAATGTATTAAAGTAAACAAACACGCCGCCTGCTGCCTCACAGTCACACCAACTGTTCCTGAGAAATGATTTCTGTTTGTTAGAATATTAAAAGTTCTGCAGAGATGTTTTCAGTCACGCTCTGCATGGTTGTGCTGCAGGTGCATCAGATGTGCTATAAAAACATACAGTTGCATTTCTTTTGTTTATTAAAGGTTATATTTTCTACTTTATTTTATTTTTATTTCTTTTTCTATATTTTAACAGAACATCTGGCAGCTCGGTTAAACGTCAGAGTTTCATTTTACTGTTGAAGAGTCACCAGCTTGGAGAGGAACTGCAACATGCACAGATGTACGGAAGCCTACTGCTGCCAATATTAAAATAAATCAGTTTTCAATTTGTGTGCCTATAAAGTCTGACAAAAAAATGTTTAATATCTAATTTTGATTTTCATGTTTAAAATATTGAAAATTGATTTTCCTGCCATAATAACTATAATAATAATAAAATTGAGTGTTAAACTTCTCAACAGTATTTAAATGGTCAGAATTAACCTGACAATGAAATTACAAACTGCTTCTTTCTGATGAAAATTAAATTTTAATGTAAATTTAAATTTAATTAAATTTTAAATTCAAGTTTAAATTCCCACAGGCCTCTTCTATATAACTGACCATCCATTTCATTTAATTAGAAACAAGCTGAAATTTCCATTTGAATCATTTTAAATGTTAAAATATAAAAACTGGATTTAAAATTTTACACAAATAAAAAAGTTGCATCTTCCTTCAATCGTCTTTATTCTCGACCGGTTGTCCGTCTCATCTGATGACTGTATATCATAAAGACTCTAACGCAGCGTTCTCTTCCGTACCTGGACGAGTAGTTTCATTAACTCTCTGAAGCTGCCGGCTGTCGGCCCGTCGCCGGCGCCGCTGATGACGAGACTGAAGAGGCGACAGATGAGTCCGAGGTAGCAGCAGGTGTTTGTGTCCAACCTCTCCGGGTTCCACCAAACCTCACCTGGAGGAAAGAAACGCGACATGTTACCTGGAGGAAGTATTCAGATCCTTTACTGCAGCAGTAGCTGAGTAAACGTACTTTTAGTTACTTCCCATCACTGAGACTGTCGTTACCTTTGAAGGAGGCGTCAGGACACCTGAGAGAGGAGATGAAGTCTCTGAGCAGAGAGATCAGAGTGAAGCTGTACTCTCGGTCCAGCCTCTCGCCCGGCTGCTGCCCACACCTGCTCAGGTACAGAGTCAGAGCTTCAGAGAAAGAGGCGGGGACGGCGTCGGGACGCTCAGCTTCCTGTTAACACACACACACACACACACACGTTATGTTTTTTGAAAGATGGAGATGTCGGCGTGTCTTCAGATGGTAACGTTTCACCCGTCTCACCTGTGCGTCGTCGTCCTTGGCGAGCTCCAGCAGGGGGGCCTCCAGCAGCGTGTAGACCCTCTGAGCGGTGAGCAGGTGCTGGGTCTCGCTCAGCTCGCCCAGGCTGAGCAGCAGAGTCCGGGTCAGAACCAGGAGGGACGTCCTCTCTCTGAGACCGGAGCCGCGCTGCTGCTCCACCGACTGAGCCAACTTCTCCAGCTGAGAGCCAACACACAGGAAGTTATTTCACACACACACACACGCACGCACGCACGCACACATTCACACGCACAACTCTTCATCTGTCTTTGACGTACAATAAGTCATTATAATAACGGACTCTTGCACGTCCCTGACGTGAAACTGTTAAAGTACATGAACATTTATTGACTGACAGACAGAGAAAGAACATATTCTATATTACAATAAAATAAAAAAACGCACCGCGTCCCGTTTGGAGAAGTGCTCCATGTTCGCCAGGTTCTTGGTCAGCGTGGAGACCAGACGCTGGTTGGCCAAACCTACGAAGTCGGGTTCAGAGCTGCTCTTCATCACTTCCTCCAGCTCTGTGAGGAGGAAACATTTCCAGCTTCAAACACTAACAAAGCATCAGAAAGCGTCGCTGTCCTCCCAAGAGCTCGATTAAAAGTCTGCTGGTTGCCTGGCAACCTCACGATGACGAGGAGACACCAGGAAGTCACGGCTCCATGAAATAGTCTGGAACATCTTTTCAATCACCTCTAAATGTCTTTACTGATGTTGGTAAATGTTTATATTTCCAGTCTCAATATATTTGATCTGTTAGTGTTTTAATCTTCTTTTATTGGACGTCTCGTCTGCACTTTATTATATCTTGATGCTGATTGGTTTAAATTCAGTTTGTCATTTTTAAAACAAATTGTTATATAAAAGTTTGTTTTTTATTTATCTATTATTATTATTTATTTATTTATTTTTATTATTTTCTTTTTATGCTTGTTTTTATTTTCTATTTTTTTATACTACTGAGTTGCTGTGTTATTAGTATTATTATTTATTATCATCATCATTATTATTATTATTATTATTATTATTATTATTATTATTATTGCCCTAGATAAAAGCACAAAGTGACTATTTGACATTTATAGCTGGCAGGTGAAGCTAGCTAGCTAGGCTAGCTGTTTCCCTTTGTTTCCAGTCTTTATGCTAAGCTAAGCTAAGCTAAGCAGCTGCTAGCAGTAGCTTCATATTTAACGTACATGCAGTCTCAACATCTAACTCTTGTTAAAAAGAGTGAATTAGTGTATTTTCCAAAATGTCAAACTATTAATTTAAAGGTCGGCTGTTCAGGAGCTGAACTGTAGACAAGTAGAAGGATTTGATGTTTATTTTATAGAGTTAATTTAATGTAAATGATTTCACTTATAAACATATCTTCAGATTATAATCAGTATTATTGACTCTTATATCACAATATTTTGCAGATCAACATAATAAAACTGTGAACTTGACATTAATCATAATAAAACATTCTCCTGCAGACTTTCAGTCATTAAAAGGGTTTTTAAACTCGAGGCGGTGAATCGCTTCCATCTGTTACCTTCAGCCCAGTTCAGGGTGAGCGGGTGTTGGCTGACGATGGCGCTTCGAGCGATGCAGGAAGTGAGGCGGAGCTGGGCGGAGTCCGGCCGCCCGGCGGTGATCACCAGGAAGGGCAGCAGCCTCCAGCCCGCCCTCTGCACCAGCTCGGCGTCCCCCTTTCCCAGCCGGGGGTCAGACAGTAAACGCACCACCTCCGTCAGCACCGGCAGCCTGACGGAAACGACAGCGACCTCGGTTACCATGGATACAGAGTCTCACTTCTAGTAAAGGGAAATATTGTGTGTGTGTGTGTGTGTGTGTGTGTGTGTGTGTGTGTGTGTGTGTACTTCACTGACCAGTGTTCAGCCACGGACAGATCAGTTCTGTGCAGCAGTGACAGTAAACATGACAGGATGTCTTCAGTGTCCAAAACATCAAACAGCATCTAAAAACAACAACAACAACAACCAGAGACACAAATGAGTTAATCAATAACTTAATCAATAACTGTTAACCCTGTATGACCTCACTGACCTCCAGGACTTTGAGAGCGGCGGATACGACGGCCGGCACGTCGTCCCTCAAGCGGTCCGTGACGGCGTCTCTCAGGAAGCCTTCGTCCAGACTCTGATGCTGCCGAGAGGAAACGACCGGTTTGTTTAACACGTAGCGCTGAAGTCATGATGTCACTTCCTGTTTAGCTCCTGTAACTCGACGTAAATCTCTCACTCAGCGTTTCTTTGTTACTTTCCCGTATTCTCAGAGCGCTCGGCTCCACCGCAGCAGTCACACAAGAGAAAAAACTACAACTCCCAACGGCGTCGCTGCTCAGCCGTCATGCTAATTTCTCCACAGACCTGCAAACCTTGACAGGACTTTAACAACTGCTAATAAGTTCAATTATCACTATTTGATCTATGAAGGTTGTTAATTAGACGTTTAACGAGGTTTTCTATTGTTGCTGCTGAAACTAAGAGATGCCAACAGGAAGTTAAACATCCGGTCGTACCTGTGCGGAGGTGATGATGCCCATCAGATGCTCCACAGCGGAGACTCGGACTGAAGGCTGCGGGTGTTTCAGACTGAGGAGCAGCGACGTGTCCGAGTCGCCCAAAATCTACAAAAAAACCCCCAAAAGACAGTCAGACACACAGAAACCAGACTGATCACATGTTCATCATCAGGTTTACTGGAGGACTGGAGGCGTGTACCTGGTGTTTTCCGCTGCTCATGGACAGAGACAGGAACCGGTGGAAGAGATGTTTCTGCTCGGCGCCGCTGACGTCGGTCACGTGACCTGAGAGGACGCCGTCCAGAGCTCCGCAGTACCTGACGGAGGACGAACACAGAACGGCTTCAGAAACGTCTGCAGCCACTTTGAACGTTCGCTGTTATCTCCGTATTTAAACACGATAAACAAAAACAAACTGGTTTTTCTCCATTAAAAAGGGATTCTAGGTGGTTCTTCCTCTGATCCCGGGATTCCACCGGGAGCGTGTTGTCAGTTGCACTCCTACTACAGTAATTACAGCAGCCTAGTCAAAGCTGATGGTCCCTTAATGCTACCGTAATTACTGCAGTAGCAGGGCAACTAAACTGCTCAATTTTGTTAACTTGCTCCTTGATCTTCGGTCTTCTTCTGTGGTTAATTAGGCTACGTAGTTAAATGGTTTCTTTATTCGTCTGTTTTAATTGTGTTTATTGTTGATATACGACCAGGAGGCTGCACGGGGTGTTTTATTTTGAAAATTGACCGGATGCTCAATGCTGTTTCTGTGTCTGACTTCCTGTCCAGCTCCACCTGCTCTGTGCTGCTTGACACAGCTTCCGTAAAAAATAGAGGAGGCGCCTTTCTTTAGTGCAGCGGAGCGGAGAGCCGCGGCGCGTGGTGGATTTGTGATATTGAGCTATACAAATAAAAATGGACTTGATGTGAAAATAATCATACATGAAAAAAATCAATGTTAAAAAGGCCTCAAATCTAAACTGTGGCAGAAAGAACATGTGCTTGAATAGACGCGTTAAACAGCAGGAAGAACACGGAGACGGTCGGATCAACAGCTGCTCTGCAGGTTAAATCATCTGCAGTCAGACTCACTTGGACTCGAACAGTCGAACCAGAGGCAGCAGACGCTGGTCGAGAGCCGAGATGTTTTCAGCAGAGAGTTCAGTCTGACTCAGATACTCGTCCAGCAGCAACCTGCAGGAGACACACAACAACACTTTATATATACACACACACACACACACACACACACACACACACACACACACACACACACTAAAGACTGGAGAACTCATTCAGTCAAACCGGATCTGAATGGAGGTAAAACTGAGGAAAAGTGTCGTCACTTCTTTCTTTGTCACAGTTTTATCTCAGGTTGGACAAACAGCAGCTTCTATTAAAGGTATTTAATCATTTTTCAGCTGTAAATGAAGTAATTTCATTCTTTTAAACCTTTAAATCAGATTCTGAAGGTTCATCAAGTTAAATTTAAGACTTTTTTAAGCATCATGTCGTCCAGAAGAGACTGAATGAAGAATTCTTTATATTATATCATGTTTTTATCAGCTGGATGTAGTTAAAGTATTGCAGTAAAAGTACATAAGTATTATGAGCTTGATGTAGTTAAAGTATTGCAGTAAAAGTACATAAGTATTATGAGCTTGATGTAGTTAAAGTATTGCAGTAAAAGTACATAAGTATTATGAGCTTGATGTAGTTAAAGTATTGCAGTAAAAGTACATAAGTATTATGAGCTTGATGTAGTTAAAGTATTGCAGTAAAAGTACATAAGTATTATAAGCTTGATGTAGTTAAAGTATTGCAGTAAAAGTACATAAGTATTATGAGCTTGATGTAGTTAAAGTATTGCAGTAAAAGTACATAAGTATTATGAGCTTGATGTAGTTAAAGTATTGCAGTAAAAGTACATAAGTATTATGAGCTTGATGTAGTTAAAGTATTGCAGTAAAAGTACATAAGTATTATGAGCTTGATGTAGTTAAAGTATTGCAGTAAAAGTACATAAGTATTATGAGCTTGATGTAGTTAAAGTATTGCAGTAAAAGTACATAAGTATTATGAGCTTGATGTAGTTAAAGTATTGCAGTAAAAGTACATAAGTATTATGAGCTTGATGTAGTTAAAGTATTGCAGTAAAAGTACATAAGTATTATGAGCTCGATGTAGTTAAAGTATTGCAGTAAAAGTACATAAGTATTATGAGCTTGATGTAGTTAAAGTATTGCAGTAAAAGTAGTGGTTTGGTCCCTCTGACTGATATATTATTATATATGACATCATTAGATTATTAATAGTGAAGCATCAGTGTTAGAGCAGCATGTTACTGTTGTAGCTGCTGGAGGTGGAGCTAGTTTACACTACTTTATATACAGTTAGCTAGTTTAGTCCAGTGGTTCCCAACCTAGGGGTCGGGCCCCTCCAAAGGGTCAGCAGATAAATCTGAGGGGTGGTGAGATGATTAATGGGAGAGGAAAGAAGAAAAAACAAAGTTCTGATACACAAATCTGTTTTCAGTTTTTGGACTTTTTCTCTAATCTTTGATTTTTGCTGAAATATTGGATCATTTGAACATTTATTGAAATGAAAGCATGTGAGAAGTTTAGAGGGAAAAATCACTATTTGGTGGAGCTGTTAACAACTCATAGACATGTGAAATGTGACCCCGACTACACACTGCTTTTTGTAAGACGTCAAAAGCCAAAAAGGTTGGAAACCACTGGTTTCATCTTTAACAATGTGTTGTATTTTAAAAGCTTGTTATATTATCCATTGTGTCAAATCTTCATCTGAAAGGTATCTAAATCTGTCCACCACTACCTTCAGTAAACAGTAGTTTACTGAAGGTCTGATGTTACTGACTGTTACTTGTAGTTTAAAGATGTAAAACGTCTCCAAACAACCACAAACACAAACAGAAAAACTTACAGCTGATGATCCGTCTGCAGCAGCTTTTAACAGTTTTGGACATTAAATTTAAAATTTTCAAAAACCTTCTACGAGGTTTTTTTTTGTGGGACCTGCAGACTGTGTTTAAGTTCCTACACAGCAGGATGAAGGACGACGTGTGTTTACCGAGCTGCGGTCTGGTCGAGACCCTTCGTCAGAGGAACCGACTGCAGGACGGACTCCAACACGGCGAGCTCGTCCGTCTCACCTGGAGCACAAAACCACAAACTTCTACTTTCCAAACGTTCAACAACAGACTTTTTAAAAAAAAAACGATATAATGTAGCAGCAGTTCTGACCGGAGCTGCTGCTGCTGCTGCTGAGCGCGGCGTGGATCAGGTGAGGCAGCAGGTATCGCAGCAGAGGACTGACGTCGTGAGTCGCCGCCATGACCTGCAGCGTGGGAACCAGCGGCGGCATCGAGCACAGACGGCTGCAGAATCTGAGGACAGAAACGCAGGTGAGAGGTGGAGGTCACACCTGCAGGGGGGGGGGGCGTGTCTACAAAAACACTGTGCGCTGTCGTACCTGGACCCGGCGGCGCCCTCCTTCTGGTTCTGCAGCAGCACGATGAGGCAGCCAACGCCCTCTTTAGCCAGCACGGGCTCTTTGAGCAGAGACTTGCTGATGTGGACGGCGAGGGTGTCGACCAGACTCGCCTCCATCACCACCTTCACCGCCAGCTGGCACACGATCATGTAGGTGGCGGCCTTGTAGTCCGACAGCGACGACTTCAGACCCTGAAGGGACGACAGAAGATGCGTTCAAGTTCACTCTGATACGTTAGTTTATCTCCGACTCTCAGGAGGATGTCACGTTAGCATGTTAGCATATGTAGCGTCCTTCCCGTAGTTTCCAAACTCTCTACGTGTTGAGGCAGACGGATGTCGTTACCTTCTGGACGTACGGCAGCAGTTTGGATATGATGGTGTCGGACACTTTGTCCACGGCGTCCAGAGCGGGAACGATGGTGGAGGCGTAGAAGGAGAAGATCACTCTGAGCTGAGAGGAAGTGCCGGAGTGACCCGAGTACGCCTGAAAACAACAAGAAGAAAACATTTCAGTTTAAAAGGATGCAGACGACTTTTTAAAATGAGAGATTCCCTTCAGAATCCAGCTCTGGATCAGAACCAGGTCTACATTCGTGGTTCTTTTATCGGTACTTGAAGAAACCAGGAAGTGAGATTAGCAGATCAGAAAACATAAATATATAAATCAACCCTCATTAAATGTTTGTCCCGCCTCCCGGACTCATGAGTTCACTGGTTTCATGAACTGGACCACAGGTCCCAGTGAATCCTGGAGGATTTGGTGAACTGTCAGATGCAGGTGTGATACGGGGAGGTTACCTGGATGGACCTGGTGACCATGGTGCAGATGAAGTCCATGAAGCTCAGGTCTGTGTAGCAGTGAGTGATCAGAGTTCCTCTGGCCAGCGGCATGCCGGGTTTCTGCACAAACACCAACACAACGTTCACACAGGAAACTCCTCATATCATCATCATCATCTTCAGTTTGTGTTTCTGTAGGTGGCTGAATACAGTAGTACATGACTGGATTTAACAATATATCACACTATATAATATATACTGATATATATACTGTTATATACTATATATCAGTATATATAGCAGTATATATATCAGTATATATATAGCAGTATTTGGTAGTATATACTGTAGTATATATATATATAAATATGTGGCGGCCGACCTGCAGGCAGTGCAACCAGCTCCAGCGGTTTGTGGCGTCTTTGATCTTGAGGAGCTGCAGAACTCTGACGAACACGTTGGTGTCGTGATACGGCAGCGCGCACGCCAGCAGACTGTGAGCGTTATAGAGCTGGATGTGGAAGCTGACACACACACACACACACACACACACACACAGACATACACACACGCACACACACAGACACACACACGCACGCACGCACGCACGCACACGCACAGACACACACACACACACACACACACACACACACACACACACACACACACACACACACACACACACACACACACGCACACAGTCACACACGCACACACACACACAAAATAAGTATTAATGTTAAAGGATCAGACTTCATTTGCATGTTTTAGTCCCAGAACAAGAAAAACTAAAAGAATTAGTTTATTAATTGATTAATTGATCGACAGACGATTAATTTGATGATTGTTTGATCACAGAAATAACAAAGAATCTGGTTCCACCTTCTCAAATGTTCATATTTTCTGATTCTTCTGAATATTTTTGGACATTTAAAGATGTCTGTGATGAGATGAACAGATTTCACTTTAACAGATTCAAAATCGACGTAAAGAAACGTCTTATTGTTTCATTCTGAGTCTTTGTATAAAATATCGTTGTTGTATTTTATAAGACAAATATGTGCTGGACTGAGTTGTGGAGATATGTTGGCGACAGACTGGTGACATCATGTTAGAGTCAGTCAGCGGCGGCGGCGGCGTACCGGTGAACCAGCCACTCGATGCACTTGTGAGCCGGTTTGAGGAGGAAGTACGGGCAGAGGCGGGTGAGGAACAGAGAGATGCCGGCGTCCAGCTTCTCGTTGACCTCCTTCGACTGGACGCTGCGCTCCAGAGTCAGCGACGCCCGGCTGAACAGAGTGTCCTGAAACTCCGAGAACACCGGTTCGATTCCCAGCAGCTCCTCCAGCCCCGTGCAGCCTGGTAGGAGGAGGAAGAGGAGGAAGAGGAGGAAGAGGACTGAGCTTCATCACCAGGCAGAAAAACAGGCTTTAAAAAAAAACAGGTAAAACCGGAGCACAAAGACTCACCGAGGGCGTAGAAGGTGCTCCTGTCCATGGAAGCAGCATCTTTGGGGTCGAAGAGCAGCGAGGCGACCTCTCTGCGCGTCAGCAGGTTGGCGTCGCTCTGAGGCAGCGCGAGCCTCTTCAGCTGGTGAGCCAACGACGTCATGGTGATCGTTCCTTAATCTGACGCACACACAAACAGAGATGTCACTGATTTATACGCTCGTGTCGTGTCAAAGTGTTTCCCGGCAGGTTTGTGACTTTATATAAGTATTACTAGCAGACGTTTAGTAAACTGAAGCACGTTGTGCTAATAAAACCTCTCTGTCACTCTTCACTATTAGTAAAAGTTTGAATGCGGGACTTTTACAGTAGTGCGGTGTTAATAGTTTTCTTTCACCACTAACATACCAGCGTTCCCAGTTAGAGAAACAGTGACAATAAACAGGACAGTTTGTCTGAAGCCGCCAAATCACTGAATCTGCTCCGTAACAACAAACTGTGTGATTTCCTTTAAGATGAAGGAAAAAAGCGCGTTAATTAACTTACTGATGAATTATATTACTGCCGATTTAAAAGGTTGAACCTTCCTAATTACAGACAGTCTGAACACAACTTCTGTGTAGATCGTTTCCTTTCTGACAAGCAGGAAAACATGAAAAATGCAGTTTTTTCCACTAGGTACGTCAGTTCCAGACCAGATTACAGTCTGGTCTGCTTTTACTGTGTTTAGATTGTCATCCGACACAGAAAGCTTCTAATTATACTGTGTTTAACAGGTCAAACATGTACATTTTTACTATAAGACAGCTAGTTAATCTAGTTTATCGATAATGAGAGTTAGCTACTTCAGCTAACGCAGCAAAATGACACGAAAATAAAATTCTCACAACCAACAACATGCGAATATATTGTTAAATGAACATCTACGTGAATATTGTACTGTTAAAAAATTAAGTCATAGAATAAAAACACAAGAAATTCAAACCTGTTTTCTGTAGCTCCGCACGGTACATGTGCGCCCGTGCACGTTGTTGATAGCGGAAGTGACGTAGTTCTTCATCCGGGTCACATCTGGTTTCATCTCTGTTGAAGCGAGATGTTTCACTCCCTCCTTTATCCGTCTGCGTCTAACGCTCACTTTTACTCACTAGAGGCGTTTTATACAAAGAATAAGACAAAATGAATACAGTAAAGTATTGTCCGACAGTGTTCTGAGTATCAGCCTTTTTATTATTTACATGATAAAACACTGTGTGTGTGCAAAAAAAGCAGAATATAAATAGAAGTATGAAGATCAGTGTAGATATAAATCTACATCTGAATGTAAACTGTGTGTCTGTATTAACAGGATATATATGTACAGTTAACAAAAAATAAAATCTACACAAACACAGCGCAGCACAGACACAGTAAACACATCATGAGTTTGAATGAGACATAGAGGTGAAGCGGAGTTGGTATGTTTACGGTCTTTTACTGTCCTTGTTGCTGAGGAAAGACGCCGTGGAGGTGGCAGGTGGTCCTGGTCCTGGTCCTGGTCCTGGTTCTGGTTTTGGGGGCTCTCAGTCTGATTTCCCTCTGAGAGAGGAGTAAAACAATAATACATAAAACAGTCAGAAGGAGCGTTTACATGACATCATTTTATCCTTTGATCACATGACGATTAAAGCCAATGATATGAAACCATGAGCTACAACAGACTAATTACTAATTTCACATCCATAATCCAAATTGTTAAAATCTAACTGTTCATTTTCTTGTGAAACACTCATTTATTTTGGATTTGTTCTCACACTAGAACGTTTTGGCAAGATCTTTATTGGTGACATATTCTGTATTACTGTGTAATAATGTGGTTTTCACTGTTTTTACACATCTAAACAAAACTTTTTTTTAAATTTATTCATTTCTTATTATTTTTTTAAGCAGGAAAAACTCAGTCTAGAAACTGTGTCCCAACAGTGACGACAAAAGCAACAAAACAGTGTAAAAAGAAGTCAGACAGGAAATATTCTTACATTGGCTTAAAATCTATTTTTATGAGTGAATTCTCATAAAAATATAGATAAAAAGATACCAGTGACCACCCAACCCTCTCATATAAAACATAATAATGTGTGGCATAAACATCACCAATAATAAATCTATTCTAATAAATAAATCTAATAAATAAAGGCAGAGTGGTAGACAGAGTCCAGAGGTTTGAATGTGAAGAAGATGCGTGTCTGTAAATCACATCATATAGTCTCAGACTGACATGAAAACTGTCTCAACAACCATTATTCTGCAAAACGTGGAAAAAAGGTTTAATTTCTGTAGAAATAACCAACGTTTCTCCTGAGTCGGTACAAGCAGCCGAAACGTAGTGAACTATCTTTAACGGAGTTTAGTATCTTTGGCGCCGTGTGTCCTCCCGCCACCGGGGGGCGATAAATCCCTCCGCCGCTATAAAACCCCGAACAGATCTATTTAATCACGGAGCGACCGGCAGCTGCATCTTTACTTTCTGACTGTTGTTAAGTTTGTCAGGCGACATTTAGAAGATGTTTGTACTTGTTGAGAACAGTTGTGACTAACACGTTTATGTTTTTATCGTTCCGGTGTTTTTAAATTGGAAAAACAGACTGGAAACTAACGTTACCGTTCCTCAGCATTAAGAACTAACGTGTGTAGCTAACAGCAGCTAACCGGCGGTTGTTTCACCTGTAAACTCCGCTGTGGACGACTCACCTGCTGGTTGTAGCTCCGCTGTTGGTAAGTAGTTAAAATCTGTGTTTTTGAGATATATTTTTTATCTTGTTTGCGGTTTGAGAGCTAAAGCTAACGTTAACAAATCGACCGTTCGTTTTTCGCGGGACCCCGCCCATCGCGACATTTCATTGGTCATTCGAGACGTCATCTCCCAGAGCTCCATGCTGATTGGCTGAAAGCTGACAGGCCCTTTAACTGTGTAATTAAAATGACACGTGGGTGAGTTTGTTTTCCGTGCAGGTCAAAATAATGTTTTGATTTCATGTATTTAAAACGAATAATAACGCAATTTATGTATTTTAGACAATAATATACTGAAAGACAACAAAAAAGCAAAGGAGTAAATAGTTGGGTTTACAATATGTAAAATAATATTACAATAATATAACAATGAAAATGGCAACAGCTGTCAGTTTGTTTCCTCCGTCTCTCTTCATCTATGATTCTGTGTTAAAGGACCACTGACTCAGCATTATATTGTGTTTTACAAGATATTTCTAGAGCCGTTTGGCAGACACCCACAACTTATATTAATGTTTCCTCCTGTGAGCAGGCCTCTAAGAAATAGTAAATGTCACTTTTTACACTTTTTTTCTTATTTCATGGACTAAACGATTCATTGATAATGATAATAGTAGTAAGCTGCAGCCGTCATATGGAATTGAGACACAGTTGATGGTTTTTTGCCTCCTCATCAGTCAGTAAATATGAGCTGATGGCGCCATCAGCAGGTGAACACGGAGCACTGCAGCGCTGACTGGCAGCTCTGCAGAAGCTCATAATTGGCTCACAGTGGAGGCTGCTGGGTAATCCAGAGAGGCTTACTGAGGCTGCTCAGACTGAGAGGGAGAGTGAGGTTCAGTTTCACCTCCACAGCAGCACAGTGATCCGTAAAACCTGCTCACCTGCAGCTGCTGGTAAGTTTGTGTTTTCTGTGACAGACTGAAGTCTGATTTCTGTGTTTAGTTGAACCTGCAGACAGTGATGGAGAGTAACTGAGTACATTTACTCAAGTACAGTTTTGAGGTACTTTACTTGAGTATTTCCATGTGATGCTACTTTCTACATCTCAGAGGGAAATATTGTACTTTCTACTCCACTACATTTATTTGACAGCTTTAGTTACTTTTCAGATGAAGATTTGACACAATGGATAATATAACAAGCTTTTAAAATACAACACATTGTTAAAGATGAAACCAGTGGTTTCCAACCTTTTTGGCTTTTGACGTCTTACAAAAAGCAGTGTGTAGTCGGGGTCACATTTCACATGTCTATGAGTTGTTAACAGCTCCAACCAAATAGTGATTTTTCCCTCTAAAACTTCTCACATGCTTTCATTTCAATAAATGTTCAAATGATCCAATATTTCAGCAAAAATCAAAGATTAGAGAAAAAGACCAAAAACTGAAAACAGATTTGTGTATCAGAACTTTGTTTTTTCTTCTTTCCTCTCCCATTAATCATCTCACCACCCCTCAGGTTTATCTGCTGACCCTTTGGAGGGGCCCGACCCCTAGGTTGGGAACCACTGAACTAAACTAGCTAACTGTATATAAAGTAGTGTAAACTAGCTCCACCTCCAGCAGCTACAACAGTAACATGCTGCTCTAACACTGATGCTTCACTATTAATAATCTAATGATGTCATATATAATAATATATCAGTCAGAGGGACCAAACCACTACTTTTACTGCAATACTTTAACTACATCAAGCTCATAATACTTATGTACTTTTACTGCAATACTTTAACTACATCAAGCTCATAATACTTATGTACTTTTACTGCAATACTTTAACTACATCAAGCTCATAATACTTATGTACTTTTACTGTAGTAGATTTTTCATGCAGGACTTTTACATGTAATGGAGTATTTTTATATTGTTGTATTTGTGTGTGTGTGTGTTAGTGTGTGTGTGTGTGTGTGTGTGTGTTTGTGTATTTAGTTTGTGTGTGTGTGTGTGTGTTAGTATGTTTGTGTGTGTGTGTGTGTTAGTGTGTTTGTGTGTGTGTGTGTGTGTGTGTTTGTGTGTTTAGTTTGTGTGTGTGTGTGTTAGTATGTTTGTGTGTGTGTGTGTGTTATATGTTTGTGTGTGTGTGTGTGTTTAGTGTGTGTGTGTTTAGTGTGTGTGTGTTTAGTGTGTGTGTTAGTATGTTTGTGTGTTTAGTTTGTGTGTGTGTGTGTGTGTGTGTTAGTGTTAGTATGTGTGTGTGTGTGTTAGTGTTAGTATGTGTGTGTGTGTTAGTGTGTTTAGTTTGTGTGTGTGTGTGTGTGTGTGTGTTAGTATGTGTGTGTGTGTGTTTAGTGTGTGTGTGTGTGTTAGTATGTTAGTGTGTGTGTGTTTAGTGTGTGTGTGTGTGTTAGTGTGTGTGTGTGTGTGTTAGCGTGTGTGTGTGTGTTTAGTGTATGTGTGTTAGTGGGAGGAGCATAAGCAGCTCATTGACCTACAGCTCCAACAGGAAGTGCTGCTCACAGCAGTCTAAGCAGGTTTAAGGTGAACTTGAACCACGCTGCTGCCACACGACTCTGTGTGTCCTCGTGTGTGTGTGTGTGTGTGTGTGTGTGTGTGTGTGTGTGATGTGTGTCCGTGGCGACGGCGGCTCTGTTACCTAGAATGAGCGTCTGTGACGAGGACGTGGATCTGCAGAGCTGGGGCTGGACGGACCTGTGTGTATCCTCACCTTTACACTTCTTCTTCTTCTTCTGTGGTGTTACTGCTCTGTGTGTGTGTGTGTGTGTGTGTGTGTGTGTGTGTGTGTGTAAGTATGTAGGTCAGGTTGTCACTGTCTGATAAGGTTGCAGGGATTTTGTTTAGCTGTAATCAGACTGAGCTGCAGAGTATCTGCTGCTGTTTCTGAGCCTCTGACTGATCAATATATCAGCACCAAATCATCATCAATACAGACTCATTTTTCTTCTGATCAGAGCTGCAAATAATCAGAAATACGTTGATGAAAGCAGCAGAGAGTTAAAGTTCCAGTTAACTTTCAGTTCTGTGTGTTTTGATAATGCTGCTCTCTGATAACCAGAGCTGCAACCATTAGTCGATTAATTGATTAGTGGAATGACAGGAAGTTAATCAGCAACTATTCTGATAATCATGTTAGTAATTTATTAAACCTAAATGTCAAATATTCAGTCGTTGCAGCTTCTTAAACATGAGAATTTGAAACTTTTCTGTGTCAAACGTGATATTAAACTCAATGTTTTGGGGTTTTGAACAAAAGCTTGACGATATTACAACAGACATTTTATGGTCAAAATGATTTATTGATTAGTCAATAAAATAACTGGCAGATTAATCGATAATGAAATTTTGTCACGAAAACCCTCCTGAAGATCCTGTAGAAGCCGTTATATGTTGAAAATATATAAAATATCATTAAAATAAAGTTTATAAGCTACAAACTAATTGTGTTCCAGTTTTAACGGGATGGAATCGTTAGGATTTAATCAATACTCCTTATCGGTTCTTTATCGATACGCTTAACTTAACTTAAATAATAAATTCAGAACACTCGACATTTGGAGTAAAGAAGGAGAAAAAGAAGTGAAATCCTGCTACTATAGTTTGTTTACGTAGCCTGCGGAGCCGGAGGAAGCTTCCTGAAGCTGACCAATCAGAACAGAGTGGGCTCATCAGGAGGCGGGGCCTTAAAGAGACAGGAACTAAAACGGCCTGTTTCAGACAGAGGCTGAACTGAGGGGCTGCATAAAGGACCAGTAGAAGATAAATAAGGAGTTTTTATTCTAGTAGAACCTCAGAATATAAATATAGAGCTGACTGGAAATGTTCAGAATATGAGTTTTTTTAAATAGCGTCTTACTGAAGCGTAACATCAACATCTTTGTGTCCTGAGATCAAAGATAAACAATGTTTTATCGTTTCATGCTCTGGTCTCTGGATCTTAATCAATGATATTTTTGTTGAGCTGATGTTTGATATTTTCTCACAGCAGAACAGAATAAACAGTTATATGTAATGATTCCTCTTCCTCCTCCTCTTCCTCCCCCTCCTCCTCCTCCTCCTCCTCCTCTTCCTCCTCCAGCTCCAGTTACTGGTCGTCGGTGTCGGACGGGGAGAAGGAGCAGCAGACGGGGATCATGTCCAGACGCAGCCTGCGGTTGGATGACGGGCTGCTGGATCGCAGTCTGCCGCACTGCAGCGCCTCCTTCAGTGTGGGAGGAAGCAGCTGGAGGAGCAGCAGGTGAGTCAGCTGATCACCTGGTTCACTCTGGAGAACTGATCTCAACTCCTCCTTCTCCTTCTTACTCCTGGTCTGTCTTCTTCTCCTCCATCTTCTCCTTCTTCACCTCCTTGTCAACCCCCTCTTCTCCTTGTTTCCCTTCTTCTCCGTCTTTTCTTACTTCTCCTCCTCCCTCCATCATCATCATCTCCTCCTCCTCCTCCTCCCTCCATCATCCTCTCCTCCTCCCTCCATCATCCTCTCCTCCTCCCTCCATCATTATCTCCTCCTCCCTCCATCATTATCTCCTCCTCCCTCCATCATTATCTCCTCCTCCCTCCATCATCTCCTCCTCCTCCTCCCTCCATCATCATCTCCTCCTCCTCCCTCCATCTCCTCCTCCTCCCTCCATCATCATCATCTCCTCCTCCTCCCTCCATCCATCATCATCTCCTCCTCCTCCCTCCATCATCATCTCCTCTTCCTCCTCCTCCCTCCATCATCATCTCCTCCTCCCTCCATCCATCATCATCTCCTCCTCCCTCCATCATCATCTCCTCCTCCTCCCTCCATCATCATCTCCTCCTCCTCCCTGCATCATCATCTCCTCCTCCTCCTCCCTCCATCATCATCATCTCCTCCTCCTCCCTCCATCATCATCATCTCCTCCTCCTCCCTCCATCCATCATCATCTCCTCCTCCTCCTCCTCCTCCCTCCATCATCATCTCCTCCTCCTCCTCCCTCCATCATCATCTCCTCCTCCTCCTCCTCCTCCCTCCATCATCATCTCCTCCTCCTCCTCCTCCTCCCTCCATCATCATCTCCTCCTCCTCCTCCTCCTCCTCCCTCCATCATCATCTCCTCCTCCTCCCTCCATCATCATCTCCTCTTCCTCCTCCTCCCTCCATCATCATCTCCTCTTCCTCCTCCTCCCTCCATCATCATCTCCTCCTCCTCCCTCCATCATCATCTCCTCCTCCTCCCTCCATCATCATCTCCTCCTCCTCCTCCATCCATCATCTCCTCCTCCTCCATCCATCATCTCCTCCTCCCTCCATCATCATCTCCTCCTCCTCCTCCTCCCTCCATCATCATCTCCTCCTCCTCCTCCTCCCTCCATCATCATCTCCTCCTCCCTCCATCATCATCTCCTCCTCCTCCTCCTCCCTCCATCATCATCTCCTCCTCCCTCCATCATCATCTCCTCCTCCTCCTCCTCCCTCCATCATCTCCTCCTCCTCCCTCCATCATCATCTCCTCCTCCTCCTCCTCCTCCCTCCATCATCATCTCCTCCTCCTCCATCATCATCTCCTCCTCCTCCTCCTCCCTCCATCATCTCCTCCTCCTCCCTCCATCATCTCCTCCTCCTCCATCCATCATCTCCTCTTCCTCCTCCTCCATCCATCATCTCCTCTTCCTCCTCCCTCCATCATCATCATCTCCTCCTCCTCCATCCATCATCTCCTCCTCCTCCTCCCTCCATCATCATCTCCTCTTCCTCCTCCTCCCTCCATCATCATCTCCTCCTCCTCCCTCCATCATCATCATCTCCTCCTCCTCCTCCTCCCTCCATCATCTCCTCCTCCTCCCTCCATCATCATCTCCTCCTCCTCCTCCTCCTCCCTCCATCATCTCCTCCTCCTCCCTCCATCATCTCCTCCTCCTCCTCCCCCCTCCATCATCTCCTCCTCCTCCTCCTCCCTCCATCATCATCTCCTCCTCCTCCTCCTCCCTCCATCATCATCTCCTCCTCCCTCCATCATCTCCTCCTCCTCCTCCCCCCTCCATCATCTCTTCCTCCTCCTCCCTCCATCATCATCTCCTCCTCCTCCTCCTCCTCCTCCTCCCTCCATCATCATCTCCTCCTCCTCCTCCTCCTCCTCCCTCCATCATCATCTCCTCCTCCTCCCTCCATCATCATCTCCTCTTCCTCCTCCTCCCTCCATCATCATCTCCTCCTCCTCCCTCCATCATCATCTCCTCCTCCTCCTCCATCCATCATCTCCTCCTCCTCCTCCATCCATCATCTCCTCCTCCCTCCATCATCATCTCCTCCTCCTCCTCCTCCCTCCATCATCATCTCCTCCTCCTCCTCCTCCCTCCATCATCATCTCCTCCTCCCTCCATCATCATCTCCTCCTCCTCCTCCTCCCTCCATCATCATCTCCTCCTCCCTCCATCATCATCTCCTCCTCCTCCTCCTCCTCCCTCCATCATCTCCTCCTCCTCCCTCCATCATCATCTCCTCCTCCTCCTCCTCCTCCCTCCATCATCATCTCCTCCTCCTCCATCATCATCTCCTCCTCCTCCTCCTCCCTCCATCATCTCCTCCTCCTCCCTCCATCATCTCCTCCTCCTCCATCCATCATCTCCTCTTCCTCCTCCTCCATCCATCATCTCCTCTTCCTCCTCCCTCCATCATCATCATCTCCTCCTCCTCCATCCATCATCTCCTCCTCCTCCTCCCTCCATCATCATCTCCTCTTCCTCCTCCTCCCTCCATCATCATCTCCTCCTCCTCCCTCCATCATCATCATCTCCTCCTCCTCCTCCTCCCTCCATCATCTCCTCCTCCTCCCTCCATCATCATCTCCTCCTCCTCCTCCTCCTCCCTCCATCATCTCCTCCTCCTCCCTCCATCATCTCCTCCTCCTCCTCCCCCCTCCATCATCTCCTCCTCCTCCTCCTCCCTCCATCATCATCTCCTCCTCCTCCTCCTCCCTCCATCATCATCTCCTCCTCCCTCCATCATCTCCTCCTCCTCCCCCCTCCATCATCTCTTCCTCCTCCTCCCTCCATCATCTCCTCCTCCTCCCTCCATCATCATCTCCTCCTCCTCCTCCTCCTCCTCCTCCCTCCATCATCTCCTCCTCCTCCCTCCATCATCTCCTCCTCCTCCTCCCTCCATCATCTCCTCCTCCTCCTCCTCCTCCTCCCTCCATCATCATCTCCTCCTCCTCCTCTCTCTCCTCCAGGTCGTTGAAGTCTCGTCGTTCTCAGCAGCTCTCGGTCTCCTGCTCCGAGTCTCTCCTCGGTCAGACTCCTCGTAAAGCCGCCGGTCCGTCGCTCCTCAACAGCAGCCTCCACAGCGTGGCCTCGGACGCCTCGCTGCTCTCCTCCCTGCTGGACGAGTCCTCCGTCCAGGAGACCACGCTGGTCAACACCTTCTGGGGTACGACGACGCCGCTCTGTTAACTCTCCGGTCGGAGATCAGACGATGCTGTCGTTTATAAATCTGTTCAAGCTTTCAGGACAGAAATGTTTCTTCTTCTTCTGGTTAGAATCGAGTTTTCACTGATTAACACTGACGATGATCTTCCTCCTCTGGTGTTACAGGTCTGGACCAGGATGTTGATCCCAAAGGTCAGTTCATACTCGTCCCGTTAAAAATCATTTCTTACCACAGTGATAAAACGACCTTCACATGATTCACCAGGAAAACTGACAAACACGAGCACACAGACTCAAACCATCAACATAAATATAACAGCACATAATACTGTCTCACACACACACACACACAGAGCAGAGCAGAGCAGAGCAGAGAGGCCACAGCAGACGGGATGAAGCATCTTCCCACCGGGTTGCGTTCAGTTGTTGGTTTGTTTGTTTGTTTCTGCTTTTAGAAAATAATGTTTTATTCCTCTGATCCACTTTGTTCTCACCAGTGCAGCTCGCTCTCTTCATTCACTCTCTATCTCACTCGACCACCGCTGCTCTCTCTCTCTCTCTCTCACTCGTTGAGCCGGGGAGGAGGAGGGGCCGACTTTGTTTACAAACAGCAACCGACAAATCCTGCGTAGTGCACCTTTAAAAACATTAAATCACAGGATTAAAAAACACTTAAAGAATCATTTTGAAATGTTCAAGTATAAATTCTCTCTCTTCTTATTTCCTGTCGGTGGAGCGACGGTTTCAGCGCCGCTCTCATGTCTCCGTTACAGAAAGCACCGTCATCGCCGAGCCGAGCTCCGTCCTGGCGAACAGCACTCTGATTGGCTGCGACGGCCGCTGTCCCAAACAGCCGGTCCAGACGCACAGCAGAGTTTACTGCAGAGACTGCGAGTCAGACAGGAAGGAGCCCGCCACCGCGTTCACCTCCTCCTCCTCCAAATACACCTCCACCTCCACCTCCTCCTCCTCCTCGATGGGTCCAGGACGCCCGGAGCCCCGAGACCCAGACACCTCCACCGTCTACGGCCGAGACCGGATCCGCAAGAGCCGGACAGGTGAGACAGACGGGAGGATCAGCGTCCAGGATGTGTTCCAGCTGATGACAGGATGTGATCTTAAAGCGTGTTAGAAGCTCATTAAAGAGCACAAACAAGCATCAGATCAGCAGGTTTAATGTTGCATCAGCACATCTCACATGACCTCATCAGGGTCTGTTTGTCAGAAACGCTTCATATGAAACTTTTCTTTGACAAGTTATTAACGTTTTGTGTCAGTCTCAGACTTTCTGCTCTCAGGTTCTTACTGCTAGCTGCTGATGCTAACTGTGTGTGTGTGTGTGTGTGTGTGTTGAGTCCTGCAGCAGACAGTCAGAGCTCAGACAGAAACAAACAAAAAGTCACTTTGGGAGCAGAAAAAGACCAGAAAGAGTCTGAAATTTGGAGCAATAGAGAGAAATAATCGTCTTGAATTTTGTTGTTGGTAAAATGAATTTAAAACATGCAGCTAACTTGTTGCTTGTACCCAGATATTGTAAATCATAACTCCCATCAGTTGTTCATATGTTGACTTTCTCACAGTCTTCTGTGACGCCTCAGCAGACAGAATGATCATAAAACCCCATTTAAACATGTGCTACAGTCTGTTATTTGACAGATAAAGGAGAACTTCACTGTCGGACTGCAGTCAGAAGCTGATTATTGTAAAGTCAGGATCAAAACAGCTGAGGAGACGAGTGTTTGTCTGTAACGTACCTGTTGTTGTTGTTGTTGTTGTTGTTGTTTTTTTTCCCAGCAGGTGTTCTGGTGTCCGTGTGGGACGCAGGTGTGAATGTCAGCAGGCGGTCGGCGGCTTGTTTAGTTTGGCTGTTAACTCTGCTTTATCACCAGCTGCTGCTGCAGAAACCTCAGGATGTGACAGGTAGCAGAGCTGCTCTCTCACCTCCGTCAGCCCCGACCGACCGCCGCTCAGCAGGAAGTCGATAATAAAACTTCAGCTCAGGCGTCAGAGGTTTACTGTACACGTCCCTTTATCCTATATTGACGTCCTGGAGTGTTTTAACGTGGTTTGGAGATTTTTAATGGTTAATTTTTAGGACGTTTGTTTGTTGCTACTAATGAGAAAAAACAGAAGTTGGTTTAGTTTGTGTCCGTTATATTTGGGCTCATACGCAGTTTTATACAGTTCTTAATACATTTGATTAAAAACTACTTAGTTTTCAGTGTGAACTATAGAAACCATATATTAGTGAATTAGTTGTTTTTTTTCAATCATTTCCTTGCAGTAGCTGCTGTGTAACTGTTATGTAATGTGGTAGCATTCAGGAAATATGTTCCATATATATGCTGATATAAACACTGGAAACTTACCAACTAAACCAACTAAACTCTTTATTCTTTTTTTGTCATATAATTTGTACCAAATTGCTAAAAATTAACTTGTATACCTGCAAATTATTCAGAACATTTCCAGGAAATTAGAATAAAGTGAAAGGACGTGTAAAAAGAAGCGTGTTAGTTTAATTAAAGTAATAAACAAACCTACAACTGCAAATTTAGAAGTAAATCCGGCTCTACTGCGACCTGGACGACGGAGAGACTTCAGACTAATTAGAAAGTTAAACTTTAACAAACAATATTGAGTGCAATGAATGTTTTCCAGGATAAAATATGCACCGTTATCCCCCCCCCCTCCCCTCCTCCCCATGATGAAGGTCTTTTCACTGCCTTCAACTGTGGCTGTTTGGAAAAAGTATAATAATATTTCTAGCGTAACTCTGCTCTGAACGTCTGAACGTCTAGAGGAAAGATGTTTCCATTAAAACATCTTTTTTATGACGTTTGGATTGAAACAGGTCTCAAAGTAACGACTGTAGCTTAAATTTAATATCAGACAGCGTGAAGTGAATTTCCTGCCCAGCTGTGTCTCGTCTCACATGCAGGTTCTGGTTCTTCACCTTTTTTAAAGGGGACGTATTCTGCCGCTTCTGGTTTTCTGTTCTGATGTCGGATGTTAAACACGGTCAAAGGTCAAAAAAAATTCAGGTGAATGTGTGTAGAAATGCTGCCTGCAAGTCAAAAGTCAGGGCTTCAACCTGCTCTGAGCTGACGTCAACTCGTCACGCACGCTCATAAACAGCCATCTGTTCTTCATCCCTGGTTGCTAAGGTGGTTGCTAAGGTGTTTCCATGTGTTGTTCACTCTCATATTTTGAGGATTTGTTGATATTTGGAGTAAAGAAGGAGAAGAAGAAGTGAAATCCTGCTACTATAGTTTGTTTACGTAGCCTGCGGAGCCGGAGGAAGCTTCCTGAAAGCTGACCAATCAGAACAGAGTGGGCTCATCAGGAGCTTAAAGAGACAGGAGCTAAAACAGCCTGTTTCAGACAGAGGCTGAACTGAGGGGCTGCATAAAGGACCAGTAGAAGATAAATAAGGAGTTTTTATTCCAGTAGAGCCCCAGAATATAAATATAAAGCTGGAAATGTGCAGAATAAGTGTCCTCTTTAAGCTCTCTGTGGCTCTGCTCACAAGTATTTAAATCACCTTCCTCTTCTTCAGCGAGTCAAACTGGACCTGAAGTCTCACTCTGAGGTGTCTCTGGGGTTTGATGCTGATTCACAGTTTGACCGGTGTGGTTCGGTTCTTCCAGATGTGCTGCAGCTGTGGTTGGACTCCTCTCTGCTGTGCGTCAGGAGAGCCGCGGCCCGCTGCGCCTCCGTGATGACACACACCCGGCGGGTGTGTCGGGGGCTCGCTTCGAAGGTCACAGAGGTCAACACACAGACTGAAAACAGACACGCAGGTAGAAGAGTCTGTGTGTTTTATAGCAGGTGGAGGAATGAACCTGTTCACTTTTCCTCCTAACAGACACTGGTGTCAAAGCTCATCACTATTAGTCCTGCTGAAGAAAACGTGTGTGTTACCACTGAAGCCAGATGATCACATCACTGTAGCTTCCTCATTTATCATTTATTTGTTCTTCCAGTTGTCTTTCTCCAAACGTCAGGATCTCCTGAACTTTTCTTCCTCTGCAATAATCTAATTACTAAACTCTCCAGATGTAGATCTGATGGTGACGCATGTGATGTGATCGGCTCATAATTAAGAACTCCACCCTGAGTTTAAGTCACTTTTCACAAGGTTTGATCTTGTTTTTGTTGATTTATTTATGACTCCTCACCTGCTGCCTTTCCTTCCTAAACAAATGTGCTTTGGCTGTTTCCTTGGCAAAATGCAAATCTCCCTCCGTCCCTCTCTCTCTCTCTCTCTCTCCCCCCCCCCTCGCTCTCTCCCTGTGTTGGTCCTCGGCTCAGAGGACGTGGACGTGGACGTGGTGAAGTGTTTGTCCTCCTCACTGTGTCTCCTCTCTGTTGCAGCTGGTTTCGGTCACTGCGGAGACATGAACCTGAAGGAGTGGAAGCAGAGGGAGCGTCATCCCGACGGATCTCTGTGTGAGTTATTAACTTGCTTGATGATGCAGTTTTTTAAAATAAAACAACAATGAACCGATCCGCTAACAAGCCACAGACCTCCGTCGTTGTCCAGGAACTATTAAAAACATGATGAAAATAGTTTAAAAACTACAGTCAGCAGCTGTATATATATCGTCTTGAGTAGGAACCAATCAGTGAGCTAAGAGACAGAATAACAGCAGAGTCCTTCTGAAGTCTGCACAGCTGGAACTCACAGAGAAAAAGTGAAGATTTTGCATCTCAAAGAGCAAAAAGGCACCGAGACAAGATATAAAAGACACATCAGACGTATGAAGAATATGTTAAAACAGCTTAAACAGGAGAATAAATATTATAGCTGTTGTTTGAGATATAATAATAATAATAATAATAATAATAATAATAATAATAATTTGTACCTTTCATACAAAATGCAGCTCAAACTGCTTCACATTAAAGAGATGAAAAACAGGAACATGTGTAATCATCTAAACATGTTATTTAATAAAAGGCAGCAGACAGATGTTTGTTCCAGATGTTTGCTGCGTATAAACTGACTCCACGTTCACCCTGATGTTTTATAAACTCACGACTTTTAAGACTCCGAGGTGAGTGACATCGAAGTTACGCTCAGAAAACTCAAGATGAACGAAACGGCATGAAAACAATCACATGATAAATAAATAAATAAACATATTGTTGACTCGCTGCAGAGTGTTTCCTCATGTCTTCATGGATTCATTTTTTAATGTGTCCGTCAGTTAAACAAACTCCTGCACTGCTGAAACCAACAGGTGACGACTGTAAAGAGAAACGACGAGGCTCAGAGACGGATAACGTCTCCTCATCTTCGTCTTCGTGGTGGTCATCATCATCAGTGGCTTCCTGTTTGTTGGGGCTGACGTGGAGCGCCACTGTTTTTACAGGTTAAACAACAAAGTTCACTTTGACCCTCAAAAAAAAAAAAATTTTTGCAGATTTAGCAGCAATTTTAAATATACGAAGTTTGACTCGGAAGCAGTTTTATCGTCTCTGGATGGAGGAAAGAGACTTAAATAAGTCATTTCTCATTAATTAAAGGACGAGTTCACAATTTTCCAGTGTGTTTTAAACCAACAGTCAGGAGCCCAAATGAACATTAAAGCTGTTTTTCTTGCTGTAATCATTCCTCCTGTTCATACTGACCATGTTCATAATGACCTTACAATGGAAGTGATGGGAGACGGTTTGTCACACAGTCATTTCAAAGTTTATCTGAAGCTAATATGACTTCTCTCACTGTTCATATGGACACCTGACTGTTGTTTTAAGACTCACTTTAGTCCAGCAGTTTATCCAGGTCGCTTTAATTAGATTAATTATTTCATCAGGAGACAAAAATGTGACTTTAATCATTCATAAATGTTTTGCCTTAAGACACTTTTGACAAGTGTTGCTCGACAGAAATGAAAGAGTCATGCACCGTTTTCAATCTATGCTTCAGTGAGAGATATTCAGTCGTCTCCATGGTAACCAGAGACTAATCTAGAGAGTAATCTGCACAGACAGCGGTTTGAATCACACACATATCCTGCTCCTATATGTGTTTAGATCTTATTAACCGTCTGTCTCTCTTCCTCTCACTCGCTGCGGCAGGCGGGAAATTAAAATCAACGAATCACTAACAAACACTGTGAGTTTCCTCCCGCCGAGCCGACGTGCAAAACTCTTTATGTTCAGTAAACGTCTGCTGTCAGTCAGTGAAGGCGGTTTGTCCTCTCGGCTCCTCAGAGACGCTGATTGGCCGGTCGGAGTCGGCGCGGATTGAAAACTGCGATCTCCATGGCGACGTTAGTAACGCCTACCCACTCACACAATCACTGTTTCCAATCACTTAACAAAATTCTTCCAGGTGACCTGAAAGGAAAGAGTCCAGCGACACTTTTTCTGTTGAACAACACTTATCAAAAGTGTCGAGTGACCTGCCATAAATCAACCTTTTTATTGTCCTACTGGTTTCCCATCCTTCTTTGACCAGTTTGATAAGTTGGTCGTAAAACATGTCAGAAAGCCCGTCACCGCCTCCACAGACCAGATGAAGCTACCACACTAGCAACACACTTCAGTTATCATTGAATTTCATGTTTAACAACTATTTTCAGTCATATTCATTGAATCTTTTAAGATCAGTCTGACGTGTCTTTGCTTCCTCAGTGTCGTGTCTCCTCCAGCTGACTCACAGTGCAGCTTCGGCCGTCTGGCCTCTGACCAGGAAAATACTTCCTGCTTCTCGGAGCGCCGGACGCTCTGCAGGTTAACGTCGTGTCACCGTGTTTGTTTATTGATTGATTGATTCTTCTGCTTTTCTTCTTCTTCTTCTGAGATGCAGCATGTTTGTCTGTCGGAGCTCCATGTTGGATTTGGGGTATTGATGTCGTCACCTGCTGTTCTTCTTGTCTTTGTCTTTGTCTCTTCGCATTCGGCACTGAAACATGTAAATGAGCACAAGATGCACAAGAGCCGGGCAGTGATTCAGTATTATTGATTAAAGTCTCTTTATATCACAGCATTTCATATACAGCACCGATCAAAAGTTTGGACATTCGCTTGAATGATAAAGTGTGTCAAAAGATTTCCAGAGCCGATCCTGAGGACTGCTATCATGTTTATCTATCGGCTACAATAAATCCTATAAAATGTGGATCTTTTCCTCCCTCTGCTGTGTTCTACAGAGCGGCATCAGAGTAGAAAACATTCATCCAGCAGCTTCTCACGCGTCACTTTCAGCTTTGTTTAAAAGGACAAACATGTTGGGCAGCAGCTCCCCATCAGCTTTCATTAATCAACCTTCATCCTGTGAGGAACTCGGTGACGAAACGAAACTCGTCCGTCTGCGACTCGACCAAAGATCATTTGTTGAGGGAAGAAGCTCCGCTCTGTAACGCCACCGTACAATCAGAGTCGGTCTTTTGTAGTTCAGAGAACTCCCAACAGAGTGAGACGTCTTCTCTCTAGAGGATCAGGAGTCACGTTCTCCACTTTCATATTCAAATCAACGTCGCAAATCTTCTACTGCTGTAAACATAAAGGACTCTGATCGATCTGATTCTCAGGTCTCGTGTTTGAAATGATTCAGTCCTCCGATCAAACGGATTTAAGATCAAAATCTCTCTGTCAAAAGAGCCCAGGACATATTCAGAACGAGCACAGACTAAAACTACGAAACATGAAGAAACTACATACACATTGAGACATTTCATATACTTAACAAAATAAAACTTTCACTTTTTCCAGATTTAAACGTTTTCTGCTCTCGCTGTGTGTTTCCTGGCTTCGCTTTGTTCTGAATAAATAAAACACAACCTTGAAAGTAAACTGATGTCTTAAAGACAAAAACATGAAGGGTTCCTCCTGCGAAGATCATGTTGAGACAGACCGAGATAATGTTGTAAACGTGATCATCATTTAGCAGCATGTTAGGTGGGAGACTTTACCGAAAACGCGGAGACGTCTTGACGTTCCTAAATCATGTGATAAAACGTCCCGATACAAACACAGGAGCATTATTCTCACTGCAGAGACGCCAACACCTTCTTTGTGCTGTCACTTGTCGTTAATATCATGATAATTATTGTGACATTGTGCATTTTGTGGTTTTATTTTCTGTCTGTCGGATTCGTCCGCGCTGCTCCGCTTAGCTGTAGTCCAACTCTGTAACGTTTCTCTTGAACTAACGAATAATCTTTCCTTCTCTTCGCTTGTTGTCCTGCAGCCTCCTGCTCTGCTGCTGAAAGGCTTCAATGAACCATCTGATCCTTTAACAGGCTGCTGATCCTTTGCTTGTCTCTGTGTGTGTGTGTGTGTGTGTGTGTGTGTGTGTAGGTAAGACGGCGGGGGAAGTGTTCAGGCGGCTCAGCAGACGATGGCGTCACATGACCACCAGCTTCCTCCTGACTCGGCAAGTTTGTTTTGTTTTATTTGTTCCTGCTTAATCGAGGGAATCCAAGACACACAAACAAACCTGAAAATGTTTAAATTTGGAGAAGGAAAAGTTGCAGCCATGTTTCCACTCAGTTATTCCAAACTCTGGATGAAGTAGTTGCTGTTAAAGTCGGACATGTTGTTGCTTTTTTCCTGCAGGTTTCCTCTCAGACTCTTCCTGGTTCTCCTTCCTCTGCTGCTCCTGTTCAGTGAGTTCCTGCACACGTTGTTTCGTGTTTAAACTTACTTTAATGTTAACTGCAAAAAGTCTATAAGGTCTGTTTCATGGGAGTTTTGATTGAAATCACCCGTTAGGCCAGAATGTTTAATTCCTTTATTTAAGTTTACATTTCATGACTTTATTTCTAATTTAAACGTCTCCATCAGCAGACTGTTCACCAGACAGATGAAATGTTAAATTATCTTTGTCCGCCTGACAATTTAGCACAAGGTGCACAGTGGGAGTAACCTGACAGGCCAGATGGTTTGTTACACAGAACCATGTGAAAACTTGTCCTTGGTTTGGAAAAGGGCGGACAGATTCAAAAAATACTTGGCAGGTGATTGGATGAACCATCTGTCAATCACTGTTTTACCTTGTGAGGCAGCTGGATTCATGAGATGACATGAGAATCTTCACAGGACGCTGATTGGTAACAGTGGGAGGAGAGGTGCACACTGGGGCAAGTGTCATTTAAATGAGGCAGCGCAAAGACGGTTGTATTTTGGTGGAAATTTGGTCTTAGATGTTGTGAGAATAGAATCAGAATCAGCTTTATTGGTCAAGTATGTTTAGTCATACGAGGGATTTGACTCTGGTTTCTAGTGGCTTTCAATGTACTTACACACAACAATCTTCTGGAAGATACCATAGACTGTATAAAAATATGGACGTGGTTACCGTGACGTCACCCGTTGGTTTCTGAAGAGCGGTTTTGAAGCTCAAAGCGAGCCGCTCCAGCCGTCGCCATCTTGGCAGTGCGTGACTCTGCCTAACTCACAGCCAATCAAAAACAGGCAAAGAGGCGGGGCCGAATGGCTGAAACAAGCCACCTAGCGGCTGGCGGACCTGTCACTCAAAGCAGCCATGTCCTTCATTATGCAGAACTTTACGGCTTAATAAAATGTAAACATGTGAGTTATAAAAAAAATTCACCCCCCGTACAGTTGTCATGAAAGAGGAAATTAGCTACAGAGACCAAAACCGTTGTTTGTACCAGGCTGTAAACATGTTTATTTCTGCTGTAAAGTTGGACATTTTAACATGGGGGTCTATGGGGATTGACTCACTTTTTGAGCCTCAAGTGGCCGTTCAAGGAACTGCAGTTTTTGGCACTTCCGCATTGGCTTCATTTTTCAGCCCTGGAGGTTGCCGCTTGGAAGATACACATGGACCTACAGCCAAAACAATGACGAGACGTCTCAGAACCACGTCTGGTCCTGGAACAAAATCCTTCTGGTGGCAATTTTGTCAACAAGAACAGCTACACATTTTTGGAACAAAAAGGCCGTTTTTAGACCGACATTAGCTCTGCGTGAAAAAACTTCTTATGCATTTGAATGGGGGCAGTGTGTTGACGCAGTGATGGTGCCAACGCAGAGGCAAAACAACAGGGTCCCCCCGAGGGATGTCGACGGTTAACCGTTAATCAGTTAACCACTGAGAAAATTTGAGAGGTTACGCATGTCAGTCTATAGGTTAATTTGCATACTAGAGCTGCGTCTCAAATGACATACTTCTGTTAGCACACTTTCATGTAGTACACTGTGTACACTATGTACTTACTGGCGTAGTGCGCAAATTTCTACAGGGTAGTGTTGTCTCAAATCAAACACAGCCGTTGTGCACTTACCGGAAATGACGATCGCAAATTAGCATTAGCTAGCGTTAGCATTCGCGTTATCGTTCACGTTATCGTTCGCGCTACCAAATAATTACAGACTGCTAAATTAACCCAAAAAACATACTGATGGCTTATATCCGACAACACATGTATAACTTACATTTGATGGCGACCATTGAGGGCGAGAAGGGTCCATAGTTCCACACTCAACTTTTTGACCGTTTCGAGTGCACCATCCAGGTTCTCACAGTGCACTGCGTTTTTCCATACATCTCAGTGCGAACGCACTTACGCACTCAAAATGTTAAGTGTACGTACAGAAGTATGTGATTTTGAGACACGGCATAGGTTTGGTACTGAACACGTTACTTCACGTTACTTACACCTTACTTAGATCACATGGAGGCTCCAACACTGACAGGAGCTTAATGGCGTCTCGGGTTTAACAGCACCGTGCTGGACAGGTGACAGGTGTATTTATGGTGTTTTTGTGCTCTGAAAGACGTCATATAAAGTCACACAGCTGACGGACTGTTAGCGTAGCATGCTAATCCTACAGTCTATCTGTAATAACAACATGGGTGTTACTCTGATATTAGGCCATTACCCAGTTCGTGTGCCAATGATTGAGACCGATATGCTGCCAATCAGTGTGGTAGAGGGAGAGGGATTGAAAGAGCTAGTTCGATACCTCGATCCCGGGTACATTACGCCATCGAGACCTACTGTCATGAACACTTTGAGGTGAAGAAGGATGAGCTAAAAGTCAAGCTAACCAGGACAGCTCTCACAAACGAAAGCTACATCACAACTTTCCTTAAAAATGAACCACTAACTATCTAAATTACCGTTGAATGGGTGTCGGTCTATGGAAGGCAAAATGAACCAAAACTGACATCCCCAGTCCCCCCCCTCCCAAAAAAAGACTATGACTAAATGTGATATCAGTTGGAAAGTCAGTATTGGACGACAATTTGTGGTTTCAGATTTAAAACACTGATGTCCCCCCTTCCTGTAGGCCTGTGTTGGTTTGGTCCAGCTGGTCTACAGTCTGTCCTACCAGCCGTCAACATCACAGACTGGAGGACGGCGGTGTCTGACATCCCCGCGCTGTCCTCCATCTACAGCATCATGTCCTCACAGAGCCAATCAGCAGGGGGCGCTATGGAGGAGTCGAGGGAGGTGCAGACCCACGTGGGGCCGCTCTACAGTCGAACTCCACCGGCTGAAACACCCACAGGAGAGGAGGTACCAACATTTCATAACATAACATTTATGGGGGATTCAAATCATACCACTTATATACTTATAATATATTAATATACTGTATGTCTCCCATTAATTCAGTTCCAAAGCACAACACAAATACATTCATTGCAACACAACAACAAAAAAAACACTCAAACTTGACATTTAAATGCACAAAACAAAGAACCTAATATTGTATTTGATCAAATACAACAAAAGATAATAAAACCAGTAAAGTAAATAAAAAGCAAGTCTAAAATACTGAGTTTTTAAAGTTGACTGAAAAGAAGACGTTCCACACCTGAGGGGTTCGAACAAGGCCCCGTCACCTTGAGTCTTTAGTTTAGACAGAGGAATGACCTTCCAGAGGATCTCAGGGGTCGAGAGGTCAGCTCTATATTCAGGGTCTGAAAACATGATCGACTCAGCTCCAGTGTTTTTTTTTGTAAATTAAGTTTTGTTGCTTCACAGGAAGAGTCGGCGGCAGCGGATGATGACTCTGTGCGGCTCGTCCTTCTGGAGCAGAGTCTGACGGCGCTGTGGGAGCGTGTGGAGGCTGGAGGGCAGCGGGCGGAGCAGAGACACAGGGAGGTGCTGCGGATGTACACAGACCTCCAGCAGCAGCAGCAGCAGCAGCTCGTCTCTGTTCAGAGCAGCGTCGGCGAGGGCACAGAGCCGTGGCTGAGCGGCCTCCTGGACCAGCAGCTGTCCCAGCTGAGGAGACGCCTGGACGAGGAGAGACGACAGAGGGAACAGGTCAGAAACTGGGCAGGATGTGGATACACAGGAGGGGGGAGAGCTGGAGCAGAACACAACAATCAGTTTGGAGTTCACTGATGGTCAGTAAAGTCTCTGTTTGTCTGTAGATCCGACAGCAGGATTTGGTGCAGCAGCAGAGCCAAACGTCTCGTCTGGATCAGCTGGAGCTGCAGCTGCAGACACTTGCTGCCAAGACAGAGGTAAACACATCCGCACGATCAGAAAAAAGCTCTGTAACGCCAAGTTCAGACTCCAAGATATCAGCCTGACCCGGCAGACGTAGGGCGTCAGAACCGAAAACGGCACTGGGCTCGACAAGTGATGCTTTTATCATAGTAGACGACAATCTCTCAACGTCCCGACGAAAAGACGAGCGTGTCAGGATTTTTTTTTTTTTAACTTCTCTCAACTCGCACGACATCTTCCACAACAAGCTCGGTGTGGCGCTGACCAATAGGAGCGCAGAACTGTAAACGTGCCGAAGCAAAAGAGGAATGATGTCGTCGGTGCAGCCAGTATAATACACACCGCCAGACGCCATTGTTGGTTTACATTGTTTTTCTGGAAGTCGGTTCTGATGACATCACGCAGGCTATGAAAGACGGCGAGCTATGATTGGTCGGGCACCAACATGTAGTCTGTTACGTCTCTCAGCCAAGTCACAGCAAGAATGTGACTCTATCTATCGGACATAAATATCGTGTAGTCTGAATCTGGCCGCTACAGCTGTTAGACTTCCCACCAGATAGTTTTGTCTCTACGGTTTCAGAAGCTCCAATGTTTGTTCTGTAGATTTCAGCACAGTTTTCGTTGTTGTACAGCAGGTGCACCGGAGACAAGAAGCTGCTACAACAGTCTCACCTTCACCTTCAACACTTCCAGCTGCTGTCAGGTAACCTTCAGCATCTCCTCCTCATCCTCCTCTCTCTTCACTCTATAGTCAGTTCAATGTTTCCTGGTTAATCATCATGAACCCGACAATAACTAAAAGGCAATATTGTAATCTTCTTTTGCTCCTCTTTGGTTCATGCTAAGTGAACTGAACTACAGATGTGATGAGGACTTCAACCTGTTTACGGCATCATGTGCTGTTGTTTTTTAGATCGTTTCTCTCACACAGCAGCTGGTTCAGCTGCTCATGTTATAATGGTCATGTGACTGCTCACAATGTGTTTGAGATTATGTGTTTTTACCAATGTGATATCAGAACAGAAGCTGTCATATCATGTGCTTATTAATTAATTTATTTGTTTGTAAAGGTACATGTATAGCATGAGCTAATGCCACATACAACAGCATTTATAGCCTAAACTAATTTGCAATGCCTGACCCTATATGGGCGTTTAAAATACATCATTCAACCATGAAATACATATGAAACTGCACAAGACTCAATAACACATATACATACATTAAAGCTAAGCACAAAACAAAGATAAAACGACAAGCATGACATGATCCCTCTTTACACACTGTTTCATTATGAGTTTAAAATGATCCCAGTCAGGATCCATTTATAAATTGTTCCACATGTTGATCTTCTGAACGGAAAAAGCCGCCTGTCTACAGTGAGAATTTACTAAAGGGCTCCTTACATTTTCCAGTAGATGCACCTTGTGTTACTGAGCCAGAAACCCAGAGAGGAACCTGAGGAGCTGCTTATTCAGGCTTTTATAGAAGAGATTAAGATTCATTTCATTGATCAGCTTCCTGTCTAGAACTTTAAATCATCAGAAGAGGCTTGATTGTTTTGACCAAGACGTAACACGGTAACATAAATGTGAAAAGATCGAGTTCATGAAACTATTTGCAGCATAAACTGATAAACAGCCTCTAATGAGTCTGAGTGTATCTAAGTTTCCTTCTGCAACCTTGCTCACCATTTTAACACGATTCTCAAATTTTAGGTGGGAATCTAACATCTAACAACACACCGAAAACCTGTTCAGTATGTGCGAAGTAGAGACTCGTTAGTTTAACTGTTGCACTGCACAGACGAGTTTCACGTCAATTGGATTTATTATTGTGGAACAAACTGGTTATTCTAATTCATATGACTGATCAAATATATATTAGATATTGTATATTTTGGTGAAAAGTTTAAATGAATGTTGATAAATCAGCTTCAAGGCTAACAAGTAAAAATCTGCAGATTTAGTGAAGAATGTAAATAAGTTAATAAACTGCATCGTCAGAAACTATCCTCCAAAGTCTTTTTAACCTGATCTGTGCTGGATGTGCTGCAGTCAGGTCACATGACCTCCTCAAAGCTCTCCTGTTATTTACTCTGTACGTAAATAACATTTAATTTACAACTGAGCACTGTAATGTCTGTTTTTATGCAGATGATATCATCCTTTATGCCATCAGGCCTACTGTAGACCAACCAGGCCTCCTCCAGACCTCTGTTTTGATTTAAAACTTGTTCTTAACTCAAAAAAAGACTATATGTGTGCATTTCACAAGATGTTTCACACCTGGTGCTCTAAATGAAGAACTAATTGACACAATGAAGCTTAGGTTAGACAGCAGATTACCCTACAAATCTCATGTCGAACATCTTGCTCAAAAACAAAATTTCACTTTGGATTCTTGTACCAGAACAGTTTGTTTCCCTTTTTTAAAGCAGAAAACACATTATACTGTTATTATATTATTATCTACCTACTGTCCACATTGCATCATTGGGATATTCTGTATGGTCATGCTGCTGAACGGCCGTATTCACAAACATTCTGAGAATAACTACATTTCTAGCAATAAGTTTTATTTGTATTTACTACAGCAAGTTAAGAGAGAAAACAGGAAATGGAACAAATGAACAAATGAGGTCAGTGGTTGTCTTGTAAATTCCTCCAGTGTTGGTGTGGACCGTCAGTCCCATGATGCCTTGCTGGCAGAGGTTGCCCGGTTGGAGGCGGCTCTGGAGGACGTGAGGCGGGACGTTGAGGGTCTGTCTGGGTGTCGGGACGGCTGCCGAGGACTCGACAGAATCCAGCAGACGGTGAGTGAAGAGACTCTTATGACAGGCTTATGATTAAAATCCCGTTTATTGATCCCTGAACTTCACAGCTTTAGGAAAACATGTTGAGCAGAGCTGAGTGCAGCTGCTCAAACAGTGCAGAATATCTTCAAATCCTGTTTAATATGCAAACGCTTATCAAAAATTAATACTATAAACAAAGTGATTTGGTGACAAGCTCATTGCATTTCACACAGCTGGTTTGCCACTGAAGATTTTTAATGTAATTTTGTTTTTTTTTTTGTTTTTTATAACTTCTTTACGTCTACTTCTTTCTTTCTTTTGTTTTTATTATTTTTTTAGGGCATCTATTCAAAGTAAAATCTGTGAAGTCAGCTCACTTTCTCCAAACAAAACAGGGAGTTCAGGATTTGTGACGTCTTCTTAGTAGAGCTGCCACGATTAATTGATTAATTGACGACTGCTTTTATAATTTAGTCATTCTTTTTAAAGGAGAAAACAAAGTAAAAATTCTCAGGTTCTAGATTCTCAGATGTGTGTATTTTCTAGTCAAGTATATTTTATTTGTCTAACCCAATATCACAAATGATAAATTAGCCTTAGAGAGCTTTACAGTCTGTACAGCAACACAACATCTCTGTCCTCAGACCCTCAATTCGATTAATGAAAAACTCCCTGAAAACCCCCTTTTTAACAGGGTTCATATTTTCTGGTTTCTTCAGTCCTCTGTGACAGTAAACTGAATATCTTTGACTAAAATAAGATATTTAAGGGGTCATCTTGGGCTTTGAGTTACAATGATCAACATTTTTCACCATTTTCTGACATTTTATGGACCAAACAACAAATCAATTCATCAAGAAAAAAGTCATCCAATTTAATCGATAATGAAAATTATTAGTTGCATCCCTCATTAAGATGAGTAGTCCTGTAAGAGGAAGAAATGAAAATGTGTACAAATTACTTCTGAAGGTGTCGAATCAGGGATGTTTGCTTTTATCTCAGGAAGTGTGTTTCCAGTTTGCATATAAAGACACCTGAGCGGAAACGCAACGCAATATCACCAAATATTCCAACCTAGGGGTCGGGCCCCTCCAAAGGGTCAGCAGATAAATCTGAGGGGTTGTGAGATGATTAATGTTTGGACTTTTTCTTGAATCTTTAAGCTGTTACGTTTTGGTTTTTTTGTCTCAGCTGAGGTGTAAAAGTCGGTGATTAAAAAGACATTTTTGAAGCAGCTTTTATACTCAATTTTAATCCAATACTTTTTAAATTATATTTTTTTATTCTTATACTGCATTTATTTTCTACTTTTAAATTTCCTGCTGCTCTGTTGTTGTTTATGTGATGTGTCTTTTATAAAAGAACTGTATGAATAAAATGTGATAATGATGATGATAATAAATAATAATAATCATCAATGATGATGATGATAATTGGCGCCATCAGCTGTTTATCTTGATGAATGAACTCCTAACATTAACATCACAGCAGTTGGTGGAAACAAAGACTCATTCACATTTTCTTCTGATGATTTTTCTGGAAATATTAGAATTTGTGCAACATTTCGATGGAAACTTGTTTGCTGCCGAGATGATTCAGATTGTCCAGTAATTTTAAGCTTCATCTCAACCACTCCCTTCCTCCTCTGTGTCAGATTTCAGCGCAGGTTTCCTCTCGGGTCCGCAAGGACGTTCGGGCTCTGATCTACGGGAACCAGCTGACGGTGGGGGGCGGGGCCTCTGGTGACACCGCCGCCCTCCCGGAGTCGCTCCTCCAGTGGCTGTCGCAGCAGTACGTCAGCGGGGCCGACCTGCAGGCGGCGCTGGCCTCCTTGGAGCTCAGCATCCTGCAGAACATCAGCCTGCAGCTGCAGCAGCAGCATCGCAGCGAGGAGATGGTCAGTGAGGCCGTCCTGCACGCCGCTGGGGCTGCTGGGGCCGCCGTGACACAAGAGGTGAGGAAACTGGTCTGGTAATCTGATATTTATTTTACAGCTGGGATACTTCAGGATGTGAATAATACTTAAACTTGTCTCTTCAGGAAGTCCATATGATTGTGAAGAACGCTCTGCGACTGTTTTCTCAGGACCGAACTGGCCTGGCGGACTACGCTCTGGAGTCTGGAGGTCAGAAACAAGCGCTCCCATTGCGCTTTGTGTGTTTTTGAATCAGATGATGGCTCTTTTTTTTTCTCCTCCTCAATACTTTGACTTCCCTACTCTGTATGTGTCTCAGCTTGAATCAGTGGAATTATTTCTGAATAAATAAAAAAACATCTGAATGAGTAGAAATTATATCCCCCCCCCCCTGCATCCATTACTCATACCTGACAGGTGTTTGTCTGTTGTCGACCTGCAGGGGGCAGCGTCCTGAGCACTCGCTGCTCGGAGACGTACGAGACGAAGGCCGCTCTGCTCAGTCTGTTCGGTGTTCCTCTCTGGTATTTCTCTCAGTCTCCTCGAGCTGTAATCCAGGTAACACACCTGCTGTCAGACATCAAACTCACCATCACACACGATTTCTTCCATCAAACTGAGGGACAGTGAGTGGAGCTCTGGTTGGAGATGAGTTCTGTCAGTGTTTTTTTTTTTTTTTTTTTTTTAATGTTTTCTATTCAATTTAATGTTATTTTTGTAGTTTTCACTAAGTAATTAATTCATCATCCAGCTTTCTTTCACATTAACATTAAGTTTTAATTTATTGACAAATTGTAAGGCATTTTGTCAGTTGTCATTTATTTTTATTTTCTCTCTCATTTTGGTTGTGTGTAAAGTAAATGAATATGTTTTGTCATAGTTTTCATAATAAATCCTAGATTTCATCCTCAGTTTGGACAAATATCAGTATAGTGTTTCAGAATATTTATCTTTATAGAAAACTTAAGGCATTAAAGTTATTAAACCATTTAAGAGTGATGTAAGAAGGAGAGAAGCCCAGCAGACTCTCCACTTGTCTCTCCCTGCAGCCAGACGTCCATCCAGGAAACTGCTGGGCTTTCAGAGGCTCCACAGGCTTCCTGGTGATCCGCCTCTCCATGAAGATCCTCCCCACCGCCTTCTCCCTGGAACACATTCCCAAAAGCCTGGCACCCAGCGGGACGCTGCACAGCGCCCCCCGAGACTTCAACGTCTACGTAAGAGAGATGCTGCCAGGAGATGCAGTTTGGATGTTAAGTTTCTGTTAAAACTTGACCTGTTTTCTGTTTGGGTTTGTTAGGGTCTGGATGAAGAGAGTCAGGAGAGGGGGAAGCTGCTGGGCACGTACACCTACGACGAGGATGGAGAAGCTCTACAGACCTACTCTGTCACTGTGAGTCATCATTGCAGAGTATGACAGTATATGCTACTTTTAAAAGAACCTCCAGTGGGAAAAATAATGTTAAAGACCCAATAGGTAAATGTAAAGATTTTGAGTCCAGTTTATGTTCAGGATGCAGAGATACTGACCTGATAAAACATATGAAGTATTGACCATGATGTAAAAAATAAATCTGGATTCTTTAACTAAGGTGGAAAACCACCAGATCCTGATTCATCTCATCTCATGATCAATAAAGTTAATAGATGACACACTAAATATAATGACTTTTGTTGTGTGAAGTCACATCTCTGCTCTTTTTACCTGGCAGTTAATGTTATATTTCATAAAAAGATCATCATGTTTATGATGGTGTTGAGATGAGGATGTGTCTGTTCCTCTGCTATTGATTTTATTAATTAATTTAGTTTGTACCTGGCTGTTACTGTTTTGCATTCCAGTCCGAGTAAGAAATAGAGCCTGTTAGATAGAGCCACAGGGTGCTACCAGGCTTTCTTTGATAATGATTAATTATTGCTGATAGCCAAACTTGTAGCAAGGCCCAACAAAATGGTGCCCCGTGTGAGGCAAAGTATTGTTGGCAATTATTCATAATTGTGCAAGAATGTTGTGCAAAAATTATTTTTTTCCCAATAAAAAAATCTGGAATCTAAAACCTTTAGACTTTCCAATAGCCTTTATATTCACTATTCACTATTTTTAAATTAACACTAAGTGTGCAGATTCGCCAATGACACCACACCTTTACTGTGATTTCAGCTTATTGTTTTTTCTTCTTCGACAGGAGGAGAATGACCAAACCTTTCAGATCATTGAGGTGCAGGTGTTGTCCAACTGGGGCCACCAGGAGTACACTTGCATGTACCGCTTCAGAGTGCACGGGACGCCGCAAAGTTGATTATTTACTGCACAAACAGTGTGGAGACAGCAGAGACACGCAGTCACTCCCTGCTAACTGCTGCTAACTGTGCCTGAGGAACCATAGACTTCTTGATGTGTAAGTGTTGTCATTTTCCTGTGGAAAAAGGACACGCTGAAAGCTTTGTGATGTATGATTTTTTTTTTGTCAATAGTTAATATTTTATATCAGTGTTTTCTATTTGCTGTGTTAAAGGTCTTTTTGAATGTTTTATCCCATTTTTCTTTTATTAGTTGCATTATTGCAGTGTAGTAAAACAGTTTTGAGCAGAATGTTTTCACATCTGTCTGCTGTGCTCAGAAACACTGCAACATTTAATATTAGAGCTTTTTTAATGCAAGAAGTGATCAAAGTCACATTATCTGGTCCACAGCAACACGTTTTTTAATGTTTTTGTGGATTTGATTCTGTGTAACAGCAGAGACCATCAGTGCAATGCAGACGTCAGAGTGTCCTTAAATGCACCAACAGGGAGGGTTTTCAGAGTCGCCTCTGATCACAACCTCAGTGCTCTGTGGTGATAATGAACCTTTGACAACAAATGTTTGAACTGTTCTGATTACACACATCAGGCAGACTGTTTGAAACATAAAGTCAAAGATTACTGCTCAAATGAAATGAAAATACTTTGCACTGATGTTTTTCCAGTTTTATTTATTCTTGTTGTCAGGTCAATGAAGATGAATCAGTTTGTATCATATATGTGAAATGTGTCGAGACCTCATTTTTTACGTAATATATATTTTTGTTGGGTTTTTTCCTTTTTTTGTATGTGATTTTGAGATGTCATAATAAAGATGTGAAATTTGAAGTTTGGTTTTTTTCTCTTTTTTTTGTTTTATTTTATTATTGTTAGATTTTATTTCGTCCTGTTTTTGGTTCACAAGTTTGTCTGAAAAACATTGACTTAAACTCTGGATGAAAGCTTGAGCGTTCATGTCATGTTGAGACTTAATTAGGAGTCAGAAAGAATTTTCACGTCAGCTTCCTACTTGCAACCCAGAAATTATCCATAATAATGGCTTATAACTTATATATAAATGATCAGTAAGTGACTTATTAACCATTAATTAATGCTTATAAATCCTTTATAAACAGTGACTGATCAGAAAGTGGTGCTCAAAGATGAAACATTTGATTTGACTCAAATGTTTGATTTATTGAATTTCGTTAACTCAAAGAACAAATATAAAAATGAGAAAATTACACGTCAGCTGAATAACAATTTTTATCCTCAAAAACTCAAGTATATAAAAGGCAGTGAAAAAAAACTGGATGTATTTTATAAAAATGATTTCTTGACTCAGACCATAAAACTGGATTCATGGAAATCTTTAAGTAAAAAAACAGTTACAGCTGTTTACAAAATGACAAAATAAAAGTATATACAGATAATCGAGTATTTTGTGACAGTTTGCAGATGTGTGTGAGGTTTGTTTTTCCTGAGTCGACTGATCGGAGTTTCGTTTTCTTCCTTGTAAAACATTTGCAAAACTGTTTGTTCAGTATTTTAAAGTGAGACTAACTTCTGATTAACAGTTGTAAAACAAGTGTAAAAGTAGCACATCTAGAGAAGAGTCATAAAGTCAACTAAATGAATCAGCAATGTCTGTTATACATGTTATATGTCTATATCTATATCTAAAGCTTGCAAACATGAATATAAGCTGTTGGTCATTCCAGACCAACTGAAGCACTGGTAACTCATAAATCATGAGGTGCAGAATTGTCCAATATGACGTCACTCCTTGAGATATGGACTGCAAAAAGCTGGTTGGTTTATCACATGAGACTGAAAGGACAGATGAAACCTTTTCTGCAGTGATTTAAGTGCTACTTTAAAGGGAACGTCTGCGTAAAAAATATAAAATCCTCCACTGAGCAGATAGATGTTTGTGTGACTCCTTGGAGGTCCTACTCTGCTCTCTGAGCTTCTTCCTCTTCAGCCGGCTCTCCTTCAGCTTTGGAAACACCGAGGTTATAAGAATCCAGCTCAGTGTTCTCCTGTGGGCCTGACTTCTGCCCCCTGCTGGCCTGGAGAGACATGACAACACAGATCTAAGTTACTGCATCACTCCTCTCTTCAGTTCAATATAAACAGGCTGAGTGCTTCATTTCAACTAGTCCTCTAAACAACAAACATGTGTTCAGTACCTTCCGGATGAAATAGATGGCAATGATGAACAACAGCAGAGTCACCGGCAGGACGACCAGTCTGATGATAAAAACTGTTGGATCTGACGAGAAACATTCAGTCATCACATTAGATCACATGACATCATGAGTACAACAACTCCCATCTAACAGAAACATGGCATGTGCTAGAAAAGCAAACTGGACCATTGTTTTGTGTTTTGCACTATATTCTGGTTCATTGGTCCTATTCTTATTTTTTCAACTTTTTCTTGCTCTTCTTTGAGTCTTACCTCTAACATTACAATTAAGGAGGACCAGCATCTTCTAATCCAAGCAGAAACAAATAAATTAGTCTTGGGCAAGAAAAAGCTGTTTTTACACTTAATACGTGTATTTTTGGAAATATCACCTGTATTAACGTCATATGCCAACGAGAAGCTAAGTGATTATGTATACAGGGTGAAAAATAAACAATTTTATGTTTAGTTCATCTTTAACATCCCATATGTGACCTTAATGACTCTTCAAATGTAAACGAACTACAGGGTTTACTCCCCACCAGTCAGTCAGACCCAAAGAAGACTTTTGGATGAAAGGCGAGATGTCTCGAAGAATCTCAAACAAGTGAAGTTTCCTTTGACTTAACTCTTCTGTATCTACTCTGTTTTTTACCATTATTGTCATTCACTAATTCATTTGCTGTCTTTTACTTTTCACTACAACACAGTTGTTATGGTTCAATAACATTAAAGAAGCCGGGAAGGAAACAGTTTACAGTTCCTTCATCAGATTCTGCCTCAGCTCTCTGTAGGTCGCTGGGTCGGTCCTGCTGCCTGATGACTTTTTATCATGTTTTACAAACATGGAAACAAAGTCAGTGTGACATCTCAGTTCTACTGAGCTTCACACTCTGCTTCAGCTTACCTGTGACAGTGAGAGACAGCAGACGGCTCTCAGAGGAGAAATTATGAGAAAAAACATAGACTTCATAAACACAGCTGTAGTTTCCTTGGTGGGCGGGGTCTGCAGCAGGAAACAGGAAGTCAGCAGAGTGATTGACAGCTGGCTGGGTGTAGCTGTATGTTGTGTTGGAGGAGGTGAAGGTGAGGTGGAAGGAGCCTCCTGGGTACTGAGGCTGGATGGAGCAGCTGATGGTGAAGTCGGAGCCCCGACGCACCTGAAACCCCTGCTGCTGGACCTCGGAGACCCCGTCCATGGTAGGAGACATAGAGATGATTGGCTGAACCAGCAGGTCTGTAAACACAGAGAGATGATTGGCTGAACCAGCATTTTATGGGGGTTTGAAGCAATGAGCCTCCAGGAACAAGCTAACTTCTCTACTGTTTAGGATGCCGTCGCCCTGGATAAGTTTACAGTTCAGTCCAATGGAAACCACCGACTATCACTGTGACAGAGGACGGAAAATATTACTGTCATAGATGATGTCACTGATGGACTTACCTGAGCAGATGAGCTCCACGATGGAGGAAGAGGAACTTGATGATGCACATTCCCTCAGGGCATATCCAGACTGAACACAGTCAGATCTGATCAACCATACAGATTCCTCTAAGGAATTATTTCTCCTTCCTGTTGAAACAGCAGAGCCACAGTCCATATCTCCACACGCTGCAGCTGCTTCCTTCAGAGTCCAGTCAGAGTCCTGCACTGGTCTCCACTTTGTTCGTTTCACCTCCAGTGTACCTGCACAGCGACTGGCTCCTCCCACCAACCTGACAGGCTCTGAAGAGAAACAAGAGAGTCATCAGTAAAAGAATAAAGTGAGTTTCATTAGAACAGAAATGAAGCCAAATCAAAGCTGCAGCTCCTCTTCTACCTGAGCAGGTGAGTCCAACAGCTTTGCCAGGTGAGCAGGTGCTTCTATTTGAGCCTGATCTTCCACAATCCAGGAGAGCAGACTCATGGCCTCCACACTGGAACTCTTTGGTCCACATTGGAGCCTCCACTTCTCCATAGAGCGCCCCCTGGAGGACTGAAGGAGCCCCACAGCCGAGCTCCCTACAGACCACCTCTGCATCCTGCTGGTCAAAGTCAGCTTCACACACTGAGGACCACGACTGGTTAAACTGGTTAAACTTGACCTCCACTCTGCCTGAACACATAGTAGTCCCATTCACCAGCCTGACAGAGTCTGGAGAGAGAAAGATCATTAAATTCATCATTCCCTGGTAGACCCCAATGCTTGACCTTGTGCCCATTTTTTGTTTTCCTCTGTCAGATTATTGCTTTCAGGAAGAAGCAACACACCTGTATTTAACAATACCTGATGAAATGTGACATCTTTATCTCCTAACAAGCTTGATTGACCCATCTGATACTCATACCATTTCTCTGACTAAAACTTTCTTTGTAACATTGGCAGGGACTCTTGATGGACTCTCTGTTTACCTAAGCTGCTGTTGGTACTGTTACAGAGGTTGATGGTGAGGTTGTCAACGATGTCCAGGAGGGACAAGAAGTCACTGACCATGTACACATGGTTTTCAACAGGATAAGAGGCGATTGCCTCCAGTTCACTGCTGATTGCATCCTTTACACCTGAAAGAAAGAAATACAGCTGTGCCTTAAAAAATGAAACCCCAAACAAAGAAAACTATTGAGTTGATCAAATAAAAAAATAGTTACCTGTTGCTTCCTGCTCCTTACACTTAACTTTAATTGACAGAGCATGCTGATGGTTGTGCATTTTAAATCCCATTAAATAGAAATCATATTTTACAACATTGCTGACCATCTGCCAAAGCATACCTTGTGTTTTTAGCTTGACTTTGTGGGTTGCCAACATTATTTAAGTTCAACTGTTTATGTAAAGCTTATGTGCAGTTTAAGTACATTTCGAAGAGTATTATGGGTGGACTTTGCTAAGCTTAAGTATATAATTGCTATTATTCTATTCTTGGGTGCTGGTATACAGGAACATATATTTTTGTTATTTTTAACAGAGGAAAATGCAAAATAAAAGCTGTTTTTAAAGCACATGTTCCAAATATCCCCCCAAAATTTGTGCTAAGATGTACAGTACCAGTCAACATTTTGACACACCTTCCCTTTCACTTGAATGAGAAAGTGTGACCAAACCTTTGACTGGTGCTGTAGAGGAATCAGCAAATAAGTTCAGATCAAACCAAGATTTTGACTGTGTTTAACATGTATAACGTGTGTACATGTGATAGCTCGTAATAACGTGTGTTAAAGTTTGGGATACAACATCAAGTCATTAATGAACCAGGCTCAATGCAATGTCATTTCATTCAGTATTTTCCCTGCATCCTGTGGACTTGTGAGTACATTTGGTTTCCACAAGAAAAGTGGATTTAATTCAGTGGAACGCAAGTCAAAACTCAAATACTTTACAGATTAAGTGGCCTGAAACTTGGAACATAGTAAAACAGCCACTATACCAATAGCGTAGACCTCAATGCCGGTGTCTTTCAGGTGCTGCAAGGCGGGGGATATATTGTCGCTGGACTTTCCATCAGTAATCAGGATAGCAATTTTGTGGGAGTCTGCACGCATTCCCACATTGGGTTTAAAGTTGTTATGGAGGATGTGTTTCAGAGCTTTTCCTGTATGACAGTAATAAAGAAGCTTTAAAAGGTGCAGAGTTGAAAAGCTGACTGTTAGGTGACTGACAGTTGGAGCACTTCCACAACCTTGTTAAAAATATCTGTTTCTTTGAAAAAAAGTCAAATCTAGAAGCCTGTAGACATAAAAACTGAGAGAGAAAGTTAACTATGACTCCCAAAATGCATTTCAGTCAGAAACATCCAATCACAGAGCTTCAAATTCTATTGTGAGACACTCAAATCATTATGATTTTTAATGTTGTGATTGTGTTAATATAATTATTATAATCACTATCACTATAATGAATTCAGCAATCTTTGCTTTATAATATTATAGTATGATACCATACAAAAATGTAATATCACAATATTAACAATCATAATAGTATCACAATTATTAATATTATGATAGTAACAATAATAGAAATTACCATCATTGCTCATCTAATTTCTACTGTAACTCTACTGTTTCTGGAATCAGTATGAGTCACAATACTTTTTATTAACTTTATCTGAAGTCTCTGTTCTGAAAATGTTATTTGTTAGCAGATACAGTTTTCTTGATCAAGAGAGTGAATTTCATTCACAAATTGCTCCATACATACAATATATTCTATACTATAAATACTTATATATTCACTTTCCACCGCTGACAGACCTAAATACAGAAAGTAAATATATTTGGATCTAATCAGAGTCTCTGTCTCAGTCCCTCACAGTGTAAAGCTGGTGTGGATCAGACAGTGTGCTGTTAAATCACCTGTGTTGGTGCTTCCTCCTCTGTATGGCAGCTTGGCTATGGCCTTCATCAGGGATTGTTTGGTCTGGTAGGTGTTCAGCTGCCACTCCGTATTTGCGTTGCTACTGTACTGAACCAGACCTGCAGAAAACACAGAAATGTGTAAAACTGACACACTGACTCAGCTTTTGTTTTGAAATAATAATGAGAATAACAATGATAATAATGAGTATGAGAATGATAATTTGCACTGAGTGTTCTTGATCAGATGCATTGGTTTATTAGTATTATTATTGTTATTATCACATCACATGTCTCATGCACACTCATTCCTGTGCTAATTTGCATATGCATAGAGAGAGCAAAGGACTTAAAGGACCATTCCAGTAGGACTAACAGGCTAACAGGCCAATAACCCCTGAGTCTACTGTCTGACAGTAAAAGTAATGAAAGACCAAAGGATTGGCTTATCATTTTAATATACAAATGTGAAGTGAGATCAATACATTTTCTCTGCAACCTTTTGGACAGACATGTTCTTTTGTTATTGCTGAGGGGACCACTGGCCTTCTCTATCCTGTTTCATCCCCAAGAAGGTAAAACTCTGTGTCTTGGAGTAAACAGGACATATTAAGGGGTCAAAGGTCACATATCTTCCCTGATTTGTGTCTTTAGGTGATGTGGCTCTTAGTTAACATACATACATAACTAAAGTTTGTATGATTTGACCAATCAAAGATAATTTCTTTGTTCCTTCTCCAACTATAATATAATGGGGTTTGCTTTTTGCTTGCTGAGATGAACTGATGTAAATCTTTGTGTGTTCTGTCTTCTTATTGTACAATATTTTTTAATCTTCAACCCCGCAGTATTTTGTGTATTATTTCATATGTGTGTTTTGTGTTTCAGACAATTTCCACGATATGACTCATGAACCAGTCTGGTGAAGCCTGAAGCCCCCGAGTGTCTCTTCGGTATTCTTACACATCCTAAGCAGAGCAGGAAGGAGAAGGTGAGGGCTTTTGTTAGTTTACATACTAGTTAATAAACAAGAAAGAATTAGAGAAGAAGAGACAAGAAACGTCTTGAGCTCCAACAAGAAGACAATTCCTCTTTCTACAGAACGACTGTAGAAAGTTGATGCTGTGGATGAACCAACATGACAAAGTTGTGCATCCCTCCTAGCTAGAATGTTTTGTTCAGAAATGCGGTGTGCTTCACAGAGTCTGTTCAGTCAGAACATCTGTCCTGCTAACTGATCCAACACGGACCTACACAGAAGGAATGTACAGTATATCTCCACCATGGAAATCAGTGTCTGGATAAAAGATTGTTTTACAAGCTGAATCATAATTACTATGAGATATAAATGTGTGTTTCAGTAGATGAAGCACTGAATTTTAAGGTAGGTGTATCACCTGAACATTTCATTTTGAACATTTTAAGAATTCTGCAAGTTAATACAAAAGCTAAAATATGTCTGCATGTTTTGGGAAATAACTGGCAGAAATGGAGGCTGTATGCAGACAGCAGTTATTTAGCTTAAACATGTAAAACCACTGGTATGGTCCATTTATCCTCACATCAGCCATAACCTTGAATACTCTGGCTATCATGTCCCATTTTACTGCTTTTTTGCTAATTTATAATACGGGACCTGTGTGTGTTTCACAATGTGCTGTAAAGATTTTAGTGTTTTGAGTACTTTATACACAAGCAGTAGTAGTAATAGTACCAGGATCAGTAGTGTTAATAGTTGTTGTAGTAAAAATATTACCGATCTGGACTTTGTCAGGGCCGATGTTGAAGTTGCTGACTATTTGATTTAGAATGGACCTAATGATTGCAAAGTTTTGAAGGCCAATGCTATAGGATCCGTCGACTAACAGCACGATGTCAGCCTTGGCTGTGCTTTCACACTGACAACCTGGAGGAAAACAGAGGATTGTGGGATATGAGACACAAAAGACCAAATGTTGAAGCAAGACTAAGGCTGTGTCTGAAATCACTCACTATTTACTTAAAAGTGCAAATTTATCCAATATGTAGAGCCTCACATGTTCCACAATGGATCAAAAAAGTAATGTTCATGTTGTGATCACTACTTCCTGCAAACAATCCCACAATGCCATGCATTGCATTTCATAGACACCAAAATTAGCGGTGTGCGACTCCACAGCAGACAGTGTGTATTAGTGAGTAGTGAATGAGGAAGGGATTTCGGACACATCCTGAAAGTCTACAGTCATGCTAACAGCACTGTGAGACTGTACACAGTGGTGTTTTGAGCTAAATGCTAACATGCTGATGTTTAGCAGGTATAGTGTTTACCATGTTAACCATCTTAGTTCAGTATGTCAGCACACTAACATTTGACAATTAACACCAAACAAAAAGTACAGTTGTGTCATTAGTTTTGAGACTATTTGGACATGAACCAAACTTCATCCATTCTCAGCTGCTTATCTAGGTGCTGGTCCTCCTGGGGGATCCAGAGGTGTTCCCAGACCAGATGAGATACATATAATCCCTCCAGCGTGTTCTGCACTGAAGTTTCCTACCAGTTGGTTGAGCTTGAACACCTCCAAAGGAGGCGCCTATTCTCTCTTTCTCTCTTTTTACCTGTTGATTGGTGTTTATCTTCAGCCTGGAGTCCTGGAGAGAAAATCAGAAATTTCACATTTAGATTGGAGCAGAGCTGTGAACTGAACAAACACAGAGCTGTTTCTGGACATCTGGAGGCTCTAGAAGAGACAGACAGCAAGCTAGACATCTTAAGAAAAGGTGTTTGTTCTGGTCTGAATCAATGGATGGCATGATAAACTTATTTCTGTTTCTTTACACACAGAAAGAAATCTAAGTGAACCAAAAATCATCATTAAAAGCCAGGTGAGAATGTTCTCTCTTCTCATTGGTCAGATGTGTCTGGGGCGGGAGCGAGAACATAAACACAGGAAGAAGGTCCTGAAGAAGCTCCGATCTGCCCAAATACCAAGAAGACAATGTACTTGGTTGTAAGTGCAGGTTGGACCTTGTTGATTTCACTCATCAACATCCCAGCATGCAAAGCGGTCCTGGCTATGGGAGCCATTTAGCTTAAACTTGAAGCCGTGTAATTGGTCAGATGGAGGCCACATCACGTTTCAACCACAAACGAACCAAGACCACTTCCTCTAAAGGATCTCTGTGAAGTTATTTTGGTCTGAGGACGTTTGCTGTGTTCAGATCTGCCCAAATGAAATGAACTAAGGAGGAAAACCAACCAGAATCTCTTTCAACTAGACTGAACTACACAGAACTACACAATATACACTGTAGAGCATTGTCAAGTTAAGCTAGCTGCTGATATAGCCATGGCTAGTCTTAGCTAAAGCTAAATGAAGTTACTTTTTCCCCATGAGCTGTTATCTGTAACATAATATGTAAATTTATTCCAGCTAAATCCAAACATGATGGAGACAAATAAAACAGTTAAACTACTGCTAAAGGTAGTTTAGCTTAGCTTAGTTTGGCAGAGTAGCAGTAACTTCCACCTGAGCTGTTAAATCAAGTGGAATTCATGTGATTTTATTTTTGTTTTGCTATGTGTAAATGTATTAAAATGTACATTTATTATACCTGTTTCAATTTAATTTTACAGTATACCTGGCCTGGAAGACACAGTAAAACCGATATTTTCATCATATAATATGAATATGAATTATAAATAGAATAAAGTTTATTTTCTATGAATAAAGAGAGCTGGATGAAACATGACATTTTTATAGATATTACATGTTTCCCTCACATTCCTGCAGATTGTGTAAAGGTAGACTGCAGTATGAGGTATTATTTTTGGGTGAAATAATCCTCGTAAAAAGACAACAACAACAGAAAAAAAAAAGATGGAACAACAAACGTCTCTCTTTGCCTGGTCAGCCTGAAACTTTAATACCTTTTTTCTTGACCTCACTGCTTCTACTTTCTGCTTCTTTGAAGAGCAGCAGATGAGATGA